>NC_143575.1:23653977-23958246 GCF_048544385.1 Mastigoproctus giganteus
GCAACTCCGCCCTGCCATGGAATATTGTTCCCACATCTGGGGTGGTGCCCCCAAGACCTCTCTCTCTCTCAGGCTTCTTGATTCCATTCAGAAGAGGGCAGTTAGGTTAATTAATGATTCATCTCTAACAGAGTCTGTCCACTCGCTGTCTCATAGACATACTATTTCTGCTGCATGCCTCTTCTACAGATACTTCCATGGGCACTGTTCTTCTGAATTGGCTTCTATAATTCCCGCTCTCTCTTTCAAAACAGTCCGAACACATGCCACCACCAGCCAATATCCATTTACTGTCCAACTTCAAACTCACAGAACCAACTTTTCATCTTCCTCGTTTATTCATTCAACTGCCGTTTTGTGGAACAACCTTCCTTCATACGTATTTCCTGAAAATTACAGTCTACAGAAGTTCAAGTCCAATGTCAACAAATATCTTCTTTCGTCTTCTCAACCTCCAATCCAAGTACGATACTAAGTATTATAGGTTCTAATACCTCTCGTGTTTGGAGTTTACATAAAAAAAAAAAAAAAAAACATATAAGTTAGTGCTAAAGCACTAACAGCAGTTGAGCCAACGAAGTTGTATTATTAAAAGGCATCATTGTATTATATCTCATATTGTAAAATTCTTTATAAAGCCTATCTTTCATACTTTGAATAAGTAATTCAGCGTTATGTTTGTACCTATTTAATTAATCTGAAACGTTTTTCCTGACTTTTCTCTGATTCTGTAGAGCTGGGTTGCCCAATCCGCGACCCATTACTTCACATTGTCACCATCTACGCAACCCCAAGTGTTATGTATCTCCTGCTTTTAATTTTACCTCCTTCACTATTTAACAATATTTTTATTAATTACGCAATAAGAATGTTATTAAGGTTAATATAAATGACCTTTGTGCTGTGTATAATTTATTATACTTTTATATACTGTTTCTAATGTTTTTTTGAATATTATCAATTATTAAAAATTTCTTTGAATCCTAATTGTATCGTAATAAATAAACACAACTATTTTAAAATGTTACTCGATATCATCATTCTTCTCTTTCTTGGTGATTCCTTTTTACTTCTCTCTCTCTCTCTCTCTCTCTCTCAGGGGGTAACTTGGGATTTTTTTTTTTTTTTTTTTTTTGGCTGGTGCAGCATAAGCCTCAGGCTTCCTTGTACCATATGGCCATTAATAATAATAAAAAAAAAAAAATAATAATAATACATACACGTATTTAAATGTTGTAAATGCCATATTTGTAAATTTGTGAACTTCGCAACTCTTTCATTTTTAACTTGATTACAGTGTACTGTATTAGGCTACGTCTGCTACTATATATGCAACCGAATTAATTTTAATGGAACTGTTAAAATTAACAGTTCCGTTTAATTTTAACAGAACTGTTTAATATCGTAAAAATAAACTCTAGTCCAGAAAAATTAGCATTAGATTTGTTACAATTATACAAAAAAAAAAGTCACGACTTGCCCCTTTATCTCCCTTGAAGACAATTTAAAAACAATTGTACGTGTATTTTTGTCTTTTATTCAGCTTGTTTATACATATTTTATTTATTTATTTTTAATCAAGTAACGTGAACTGAAAATACGTAAATATTTCTAACCAGGTGGCACTGGCTTGTTCTTGCTTTCTGAAGCTTAGAAAGCAAGAACAGAGAATTTGAAGCCTGCGGTTAGTAATAGTGATGCGTATGCGAAACGTTAGGCCACAGAAATATGAGATGTGCAAGGCGTGAGTCGATTAAGTTGGACGTTAAGTGGAAAAGAGAGGGTAATGTATTTTATTGCCTTCAAGTGAGCTGACTGTTTTTGTTTTTTAAATCGTATTATATTCTTGACACACTTAGCTACCATTTTGCCTCGATTATTGCAAAGATAATAATAACAGACATCAGCCATATTTCCCAAACTTGTTTTATTGGTTAATCTTTACAAGCTGATACCCTTCCGGTTGAGTTTCGAGGAGGCGTGACGTCACTGCATATGCCTAGCCGGCTGTGGTTAGTCTTAGCGTGTTTATCTTCCCCCCTTTCCGCTGTTTTAAAACCGGGAACTCGTTTTCCGATTTTAAAACAGCGGCGGGGGGTTAACACCCTAAGATCAATCGGTATTAGAATTAAAATTGAAAGGTATTAGAATCTGGGTGTGGACGAGTACCCAGAATCATCTGTCCAGGTGACTGATGCTTCTGGGTAGTCAAGCGGTCAGACACAACAACAGAACACACACGTACACACAAACATACACTACTCATTTCTGGCCCTTCTACAGTGGTACTGTTCTTCACAGAGATACGAGGCGGAGATGAACTGACGTTCCAGGTGCCAGCCATTACAAAAACACATGTCCACATGTCCAGTTAATAGAAAAAAAAAATTATGAAACCCCCAAACTGAAAGGTATTACAATCTGCAGTACTTAAACTGTGCGTGGGTTGAAGAGAAAATGACAGAAGATACTTGTTGCTATTAGACTTGAATTCCTTGAATTCAGGAAATACGTGTGAAGGGAGGTTTTTCCACAAACAGAAGTTGAAGGCAAAACGAGGAACAAGGAAAGTTGGTTCTGTAAGTTGTACAGTCGAAGTGAATGATGACTGGTAGAGTACGTGTTCGGAATGGTTTTGGAGACAGAAGGGGGGGAAAGGTAATTATAGAAGCCAATCCAGACGAACAGTGTGCTCGGGAAGTATCTAAGAAAAGGAATGCAACAGAAACAAAGGAGATGGGTCATTAATTAACCTGACTGCCCTCTTTCCACCAGCTGATTCAGATGCCTCTGGACCAGCTGGTGGAAAGAGGGCAGTTAGGTTAATTACCAATAGATTATTTCCGGTGGACTATCTAGCGGCCCCTTGCGAACACTCTTTACAGTAGAAACCTCGAAATGTAAGAAAGATTCAAAAGAGAGACGATATAGAGGCACCGCCCCAGATGTGGGATCAATATTCCAAGGCAGAGTGGATTTAAGAATTGTTACATTTAAACCTTACAAATTTATTTTTTGACAGATAAATTTGTTTTATTAGTTGAACTATTCATCATGTATCAATAATGAAGAAAAGGTAGCGAGGGGACATATATGAAGTAATGAACTTTTTGGATGTGGCGTACACACAGCAAAGATGTGCTCAGCTTGACATAACGTGGCCTCGACAATGCCCATTCCCCCCCCCCCCCACATACGCATTACTCTGATTCCCTCCAGTCATCAACTGGCAGAGCAGAGGCAGCGAGATTATACACCAGCTGATCCAGATTCCTCCTAGAGAGTTACCAATAGATCTTTCCGGTGGACTATCTAGCGGCCCTTTGTTTAGAGTCATAACCCCCAAAATGTAAGAAAGATATCTCGCCATGATGTACACTTTACCCTCAATAGGCATCAGTCATACTGCATGATGGTAGAGATGGCGAATGTGCCAGAATTTTGCTCGGGAGACTAAACATGGGTTTCATCACTTTAAGCTTCCAATAAGCAATAAAATATTCCAAGTAAACATAAAAGTAAAGAGGTCTGTTTCTTTTTTTCTAGACCTATGCTTTGGACAGACAAACTTCCGATTCGGCAAATTCAGCAACTGCTTACCTATGCGGCGTCAAGGCAAACTATGCAACTATTGGAGTAGACGGAAGAGTGCCAGAGAAGAATTGCAGCGCATCGAAAGATACGTCCACTCACGTGCCTTCAATTTTACAGTGGGCTCAAGAAGCAGGTAAGGAAAAGGACGAATATTAATTGTAGTATAACTTTTCTTTTAGGCCTTTTACCAGATTGCTATAGGTGTGTGCGTACTAAAAGTTCATATACCTAAGTTTATTAAAATTGTTATTAGCTGGTGGTATCAAAACTATTTATGTTCATGCTGTATAACATAATCATATCATAGTGTAAATGCAACAATTTGATTTCATATAAATTTTGTGTGCAACTAGTTTTGGGAGATAAAGTTGATACCAATAGATTGTCCCGTCCAAAGCTTCGATCTGAGCCCAACAAAATGACCGTGGGATAAATTGGAAAGACAAATGAGGAATCTAATATAAAATAAAACTTAAATAAGGTGGATGCCCTCTAGGGATTAAATTGAGGGCCCATCAAGCTCTCAGCTGTCAACATAAACACCAGAGCTTGCATTTGATCATCAGGCAACACAGCAGCAATCCGCGAGGCAGAATGCGTTGGTCCCACAGGAGTTAGTTATTGTACGTGATTGTATTGTCAGGGGAAACAGGAAATATATATTGTGCAAAAAGGATAGGTAGAATAGGACCAGGGTATGTCTGCAGGGAGCAAAAGTTGATGACGCTGTAAAGCAGATATATTAAGGGCACAAAAGGTGATATTGTTGTACACAATGACATTAAGAGTAGCAGGTCTGCAGTCTGTATATTTAACACGTACAGGGCAGTGTTGAAAAAAAAAAGTGGGGCTTATCGCGAGTTAGGATTAAATTTGAAAGTGTCATCAATTCTACGTAGACACGATACGAGGGAGTATGTGATGTCAATCAATTCGGCGCTGGAGAGACTATGTAAGGCTAATGGTGTAGAATTATTCTTAGGGTCGTCTGTGCTTGTTAACAGAAGAGACTGCTTCTACAGGGCTGGGATACACTTAAATAGAAAGGGTGCAAGATTATTTGCTGATGCTATCGAGGCAGTGTTAGGTGGGTCGGAAAACTGCTAGTTGGGGAGGATACACACACTGATAGATTAAGAATAACCGCAGGCATAGGTGAAAGTGATTCATTTATTGCTTCTATTGGAAGGAGCAGCAGCAGCATTGAAAGCAAGAAGTTGGGGATTTCAAAAACTGCTGAAAGTCATCATGGAACAAGTAAATACGTGGGCTGTGTTAGGGTAACTAAGGGTAAGAATAGGTACATGTACACCAATATTAGGAGCAGAATAAATAAGAGTGATGAATCTGAAGTGCTGGTCAGGACATCAAATGGAGACACTATTGGGATACCAGATATTCCGATATAAGGGATGCAAAATTTGAAGTACAATGGAGAGTACAACGTATACAGAAAGGACAGGAGAGGGGGGATGGGTTATGCTCTTAGTTAAGAAGCACATAAAATCTAAGGCAGTGCATCCAGTTGACATGGGCGGACAGTGCAATGTTGAATCAATGTGGTGTGACATAAGAACTGGGAAAGCAAAATTGAGAGTAGGAGTGTGTTATGGGCCTGATGCCTCTAATGAGTACAACGAAGAATTGTACAGAGAAATAGAGTGGGCCAGTATATAAGAATGTCTTATAATGGAGGATTTTAAGTTCCCAGATATTGACTGGAACTTTCGGATTGGTCACTCAAAAACTAGCAAGACTTTTGTGGATTTATTGGGTGACATTTTTTCAACAGCAGCAGCATGTTAGAGAAGCAACCAGATGGAGTAATACTCTTAATCTGATTATTCATGCATTAAGAATCTCCAGATAAAAGAACTACTAGGTGGCAATGATCACAGTGTTCTTACTGATTTACTTAAAGATGTAATTACCATAATGGGTAAAAGGAATAGATTTTGCTTTCTAGGCGACTAGAGTGGTCTCAGATAGTTTTTAAATTCGGTACAACATTCAAGGAATTAATCATAGTGGCTGTTGGGCTTTTCATACCAACTAAGAAATACTCTTCAAGGTTTTGGCCGAATTCGATGTCAGATGAACTAATGAGACTCGTGGCAAAGAAGAAAAATCCATAGGATGCATATAAATTATCTGGGGACACAGAATTCTACGGTGTATATTCTAATCTGTAATCAAGTTATTTTTCAAAATACTGAGAGAAATTACCTCAATATATATACATGTAAGACTCTTTGAATTTAAACGAATATTAAAATAACTAAATGAATTCTGTCCTCCGAGGCAAATCATTAGCGATCCAATGTACCCATCATCCCTGGTCCGAAATCTCTAAACCCGTCACCAAAATACACCAGATCTCCAACGAACGACAACGAGGGGGAGAAGACATTGTGTCTATAAATTAAAAATGAATACAAATAACTTCCAAAAAATCCTAAAAATTCTAAATAAGTGATAAATTTTTAGAATTTTTAGGCTTTTCGGAAGTTATTTGCATTCATTTCTAATTTATATACACAATGTCTTCTCCCACCAGTTGTAGTTCTGATGTATTTTCGTGACGGGTTTAGAGTTCTCGGACCACGGATGCCAGATACATTGGTTCGCTAATGGTTTGCCTCCAAGGGTAGAATTCATTTCTTTATTTTGATATTCGTTTAAATTCAAGGAGAGTATTATTGAAGAAACGTCCTACATGCATATATTGAGGTAATTCCTTGTATTATTTTGAAAATTGATTAATAAGGTAGGACATATTGGGCCTTGTTGCTCTTACATTTACAAAGTAATAAAGTTACAAAGGAGGTTCGGCAAGCGAAGGCAGATTGCGAGAAATCTTTGGGGAATCGTGCAAAGAAAAACAACAAAGACTTCTTTACTTATATAAACAGTGGAAGCTAGGGGGGATGAATCAAATTGTGTATCAGATATCGGTGGTTCGCGGTTTTGTGGGGGGACCCATTGGTAACTCTGACGGATGCACACTATGTTCACTATCGGTGGTTCGACTGTTGATGATCCTGCTCAGGATGCTGACAAACTGAATGAGAATTTTACATCCGCATTCATACAAAGAGGAATTCTTTGGGTAAGAGGATGGCAGACGTTCATCAAACGCAGAGAGCTAAATGATTTTATAATATTTATTTTATTATTTATTAAATCAGACCCAATAATATTGGCCAATAAATATGGTCTGAACCCCGTACACGGCCATTCAGCCAGGAGGGCGATCTGTAATACAATTAATTATTTACATTCTGTATAAACAAACAAGTTTACATTATATATGAAAAATATAAATCAGTTTTTACAATCAGTGGATGTAACAAGGTCAACTCACATAAATAACAGCCATAAATATGAAATATTTACAAATTTCAGTAGCCAATTTAGCAGTAAACAAATTTTACAATTTTTTTCCAGTGGGAGTAGATGTCAAAGCTCCATCCACATGAAAGTAGATGGAGAAGCAGAACTTGTCTATATCAATCACTAGTCTGTTGATAAGCTGGACAGTGTTTCCTGGGGCCATAGTACTTAGGCGACCTCGATTGTCTAGCCCTGCTTGAAGAGGAAGCTGAAGGTCCGCCTGGCAGCGTCCTGCTGTTCTGGGAGTCCTAACGATGTCGTCCATTCTGGGGGCATCTATGTATCCGATTATGAGCTTAGTGAGTGTTAGAATATTTTGGGCAGCAATCTGTTGTTTCCCAGGTACACTGGTGTGCAAAACTTAAGGACTAACACTATTTCTAAAGGTTACAACCACAAAATCAAACGAAACAGCCTGTGGCGATTTGCATAACTGCGTTCAGTAGAAAGCTGGTGCGCATGCAAAAATTTGAATCGTGATGAGAGGGCTCACATAAACAGATAAAAGCAGCAGTTCAGCAGTTTGTGCAAATTACCGAATGGTGAGCACGATTGTTACAGACGATCCATTGGTTTCATACAGTGCTACAGACAACGAAATGGCCAGTAGACAACACCTGGATGACTTTACCCGGAGTCGAATAATTGGGAAGCTCGAGGAAGGTCGAAGTGCGAGAAGTGTGGCTGCAGAGTTCGGTATCGCCCATAGCATCGTCTCACGTGCGTGGTCGGCCTTCACAACGACAGGTATACAACGCCCAATGATGACCGCTATATACTCCTACAGGTCGAAAGGGACCGACACCAGACAGCGGGATCTATCAGGACCCGGGATATCGCGGTTTACTGTGGCCAGGCGACTCCACAAAGGTTTTCCCGACAGCCAGTATGCTGCTTCCCTTTAATATCTGCCCATCGGAGACACCGTTTACAGTGGGGCATCGAACACAAGGACTGAACAGCAGCGCAATCGGGTAGCATACTGTTTACTGATGAGAGCAGATTCGGTCTCAGCAGCGATTCTGGACGTCAGATAACCTGGCGAGAGGTTGGCACACGGTATCACCCCGCAAACATCACTGAAAGAGATCGATATGGTGGTCGAGGTGTTCTCGCCTGGGGAGGCGTTATCTTGGATGGATGGACGTACACAACTCCAGATACTGTAAGGCGGTATCTAACCGGTGCACGCTACTGTACTGAGGTAATCCTTCCCCATGTGCGTCTGTTCCGAGGTGCCATTGGCCCCGAGTTCGTGTTTATGGATGATAACGCCACAGCCCATCGCACTGCAGCTGTTTATATGCTTTTGGAAAGTGAGGACATTGTTCGTATGGATTGGCTTGCCCGTTTCCATCGATCTAAATCCCATCGAACTCATATGGGACGGTCTGGGGAGACGCCTAGCGGCACGTCCACACCCACCAGAAAATGTTCACCAGCTGAAGATGGCGCTGACAGAGGAATGGACGATGTTACCGCAAAAACTTATCAACGACATTGTTCTAAATATGGACAGGCGGTGCAAAACCTGCATCAACATTAGGGGTGGCCATATCTCCTACTGAGGACCACGTCTTCCCTATGTTCCATCTTTGGCAGTGATGCATCTGTATAATGGCAGCCAGTGCTACGTTGCCATTTTTGAATAAAGTCCCTCTGTACTGTTTTGTTTTCGTTGTTGTGTCCGTGTTGTTTCCTTCATCATTTGGGTACCTCAAGAGGTTCCTTTGGTATGCATTTCCCATATCCAGTCCACTCCTATGAGAAGCTGCGTCTAAGTTCGAGTAGAGCACCGATCTGGAGATGGTATAAGTCTCCCTGTTATTTATTGAACCATTTAAGGATCCAGTACTCTAACCCAAGAAATTTATTTTATGAAGTGGTTTTTGGGCGCTGAGAACGAGATGATAGAGGAATATAATGGCACGGGTTAAAGGCAGCGTTGGACATAACGGTTGATAAGCTGAGGATCATGTATTCCTGTGAGTTGTTGGCTTATCAGCCATATTGCTACATGGGTCTTCGTTTTGGTGAGGCTCTCATCCTCAGAAATGTGAGTTTCTCATCCCACGTTAAGCCTAAGTCCTCATGTAAGATGACTTTTGCTACAGGTTCCCCTACGATATAGATTTGTATGTTGTTCCTTAACATTTTGTTTGTAAAGGTCATTTGAGCTGATTTAGCATGATTAAGTTCTAGACTGATTGAGTCTAGATTCATTTCTAGTTGTTGTATTTTTGATTGGCCCGTTGACTGATGGTAGCTGCTTGATTAGGTTAGATGTTATGTAGAATTTAATTTCGTCCGCATACGACAGAAAGTCCTGTTGTGATGCAAGGAAGGGTTCAAGAGCTGCAGCGAACTGTAAGGGGGAAAGGTGGTACTCCTTTAGTGACCAGGCACCTTCTGTATATTAATACTTTTTATGAGTGACTAGAAGCTGTCTAGGTTTTATAATTGCTTGTAAAATTCATAGAGCATTACTAGTCACGTTGAAATAGGTCTCCAAGATATGTATTAATGCATTAATACTGACACGGTCGTATGCTGCTTTTACATCGAAGAAGACGACATCAAGTTGCGCTCGGCCGCTGAGGGTTCTTTGTATTCTTGTGTGTCAAGCAAGTTGGTACTAGTAGACCTGCCTTTGATTACCGTGTGGAGGTAGAGAGGCCTGTAGTTGAAGCAATGTTCTGTAAATGCAGGGATAATGGCCTTCTCAAAAAGTTTCAGGAATCCACAGCTGATGGTGATCAGCCTATAGTCCTTCGGATGCTTGCATTTTGGTACAGGGCGCAAAATATGTGTTCCAGATTTCTGGGGGATCTGTGCTAGTAATGATTTGATTAAAACTATGCACCAGAATATCAACAATGGAGACGCTGCATATTTACAAAATGAACAGCGGAAACCCGTCTGGACCTACTACTGACTTTAGCAGTAGCTTCTTTATGATCTTGATCAGTTGGTCTCTCGAGACAGCAAAATTAGAGAATACAGGTTTGCTCTTGGGTCCTACCGCTGGAAGGACGGACTGATTATGCCGCTGATTGGGCTGCTCGAAGACCAATTTTTCCCATTCCATGAAGGTCTTCTCTTCCATTGTAGACTGATTTCGCGTAAACCCGTGTATTCTTTTCAAGAATCGCATCCTGTCGATAATCAGCTTCCTGTGAGCCATTCTTTTTTGTCTTAAAAATAAAGCTCTTTCCCTTTTATATGTGATGAGATCTTGTTGATTATTCGTCCTTTTCCATCGTCGCTAGGCCTTTTGCTTATGATGAAAAGCGAGTTTGATGTCAGAATTGAACCACTGGGACGTTCTTGATATAATCCGAACTTCTTTTGATGCCCCGGCCAACGCTTCTTGTCTCAGTTCTTCAGCTAAGAAGGATAAAGCTTCCCTCGGAGGGAGGATATATAGATTCTGCCAGTTAAACTCTGTAGGCGTTTAAGAATTATTTAATCTTTCAGATACTTAACAGAAAAGATTGCTTTTGACGTTATTTGCCGTTTAGATTGACGGGAATGGTAAGTTGCATCTATCGTTTGGACCAGGGAGAATTTTGCAGGCGATCGGGATGTGGTCTGACTGAAATCTAAAGAAGGGTGATATGATATGCATGGTGTCCAAATTGTGATAGAGTAGATCTAAGGTAGTATGGCCTCTAGTTGGGGTATGAGCCCTACCGTATGAAGGAGAGAATCAAGGTCCCTTCTAGCATCTTGCTGTCTTGGCAGTGGTGTGTTAGAGTCTCCTGTGACAACTGTAGGGATTCCAGAATCAAGGTTACAGATAAACCATGTGTGGAATTCCAACCTCTTGTGTTCAATATGGTCTGGGGTTAGGTAGACTACACACACACACACACACACACACACACACACACACACACACACACACACACACACACACACACACACACACACACACACACACACACACACACACACACACACACACTTTCACTTTATTTGTCTCCTTGGCTAAATTTACACACAGGGCCTCAAAGTTATCCGTTTGGCTGTATTTCATTTTCCCAATCACAAACGCATCTTAATGGAGTATAGCTACACCCTCACCTGGAGCATCTCGAGTTTACTAGAGCATTGTACTGCATGGGTTGGGTGATAATTTCCAGCTGGCTCCCCTCAAGGAGCCATGTTTCAGTAATGCAAATAAGATCGAACTAATCTAGATGAAAGAAAGACTAACGTCTGTCTAATAATAATTATGAGAGCATCCTTGGATTCAAGAGTGGTCCCCGCAGAAATGGAGATGTTCAAATGTATCCCCAATTCACAAAGAGGGATCAAAGAGTGACACGAGTAAACACAGACCTGTTAGTTTAACTTCTGTTCCAGAGAAAATAATAGAGTCACTGGTTAAAAAAGTAATGCAAGATCATCTAGATAAGGCTGCAATTACCCTTCAGACACAGCATAGATTTGGTAAGTGGAAATCTTGTCTGACCAATTAGATTGAATACTGCGATCTTGGATTTCAGGAAAACTTTAGATACTGTTTGAAATAAAAGACTTTTGTACAAATTAGGGCAGGGTATCATAAAGGACAATGTCGCTATGGATGAAGAGATGGTTGACTAATGTTATTATTGGAGTCCCTCAGGGTTCGATGTTGGGCCTATTGTTGTTTTCTATATTCATTAATGATATTGAAGTCATATGAGGCTTAATGTCTAGGTTTGCAGATGATACAAAGTTTGGCCAAGTGGTTTAATGACAGCAATGACGGTATGCTATGGCAAAATAATCTAGAAAAGGTAAGCAAATGAGCTCAGAAATGGCAATTGAAGTTTAACATTGACAAATGCCAAATACTGCATATGGGTAGCAGTAATCACAGAGTATCTTGGATTAGTTCATGGGGTTTTGTCAGTGATATAAGGAATTTTGCTGTCCTGGATAAAAGTAAAAAAATAAAAAGATAAAAATGCTGTCCTGGATAAGGAGATGATTATCCCATTGTATAAGGTAATGGTCAGCCCACATCTTGAGTGCTGCATACAGGTCGTCTGGATGCCCCATATTCGGAAGGAACTGCTGGAATTCTGCTGGAACGAGATTGGTGAGAAGAACAAAGGGGTGCTCTTACCAAGAAAGGCTTCAGTTCTGCGAATTGAAGAAAGGCTTCAATTCGCAGAACTGAAGCTGAAAAGCGAACTTCAATTCGTTTTGCAGCTTCCGAAGACTAGGCACGGTTGTTGGTTGTTGTTGGATTTTTTTGGCCCAAAAGCAACTTTGGCCATATTGCGCCTATCCATTAGTATTATGTGATAATGACGTTGACGTTTCTTAATTATGGTTTATATCAGGCTAAAATATCCTATTAGTTTTAAATAAGTAATTATGTTTTCAATGTTGGAGTTATCGCCTAGGATTTGTGATAAAGTCAGGGACTCCTGAATATTTATAGGGAGATGGAAGGCTGATTGTCGCGCCAAAGACTAGGCACCTGCGAGGTGATCTGATTGAGGTATTTTAAGGCTTTGGATGGATCGAGCAGGCTCAGTGCTGATGGGATTATTCCTTTTGTTCAGACTACACACAATGACGGGGCACAAATTCAAATTGGGGATGGATGGCTTTAGAATAGATGTGCGGAAGTTTGTCTTTAGTCAGCGGGAGGTTGATTGCTGGAACAAACTTCCATCCGTCGTTGTGGAAGTTTATAGCTTAAATAAATTCAGTCAAGAACTTGACAAAGTATTGGAGGAAATGAATAGGTGAAATGTGAGGTGTGTGTGTGTGTGTGTGTGGGCTGATGTATAAGCTTGCTTTCTTGCCTAATTTTTCACTACTAATGCTAATAATGAAGTAAATCGACTGTAGAAAATACGTAATGTTTCATGGTTTGAACTGCCACGAATATTCTAAAAAATCCGATCTAATCAAACTCTATCGTAATGGGTTACGAAATCTGTACTCGCTAGTTGTGTTTGAATCCAAAAGGAAGTCAATAAAAATGGAAACATCCACTTCTCTCCCCACCAAGAAATACAAGGAAATCTTTCTGCACCTGTAGTGATAGCAACAGTTTTCTGACAACTTGCCATACGATGAAATGAGTTTGGAAATGGTTCTGGCAAACAATCCAATAAAATATGTCTTGTTTCGGTGATATTCAAATATCTTCCACGAGAAGCCGGTAATTTTGCATGGCAAGTTTTCCAAATTGGCTATGATCATTGGTATACCGTAGTCAGGGACAGGTCAGCATGGACATTCTGTTGGTAATGAAGTAGTACATGTCTTGTGAATTTTTTTGGACCACTAACTACGCTGCTACAAGATCATTATTTCTAAGACAGTTTTTTGTGATTGTTTCTTTCCACTTTAGGTAAAGCAACCGGATTTGTAACCACCACTAGGGTTACCCACGCTACACCCGCTGGACTGTATGCTCATACAGCATCACGTGATTGGGAAGCCTACGTTCCTGATGGTGACTGTCCTGATATCGCCATGCAATTAGTACATGAAGTGCCTGGAAAAAACGCAAAGGTGAGTGTGTACAGCTGTTTACGTATTTTGGTTTTCTGGCCGAAAGATAAACAACATTGGAGTGTAAAGGATTGGTATCATTAGAACTCATGATGGCGTGTCAAATAAAAGCAATTCTGCTATAACATCATGGCTTCATATTACAAATAACTAGTACTGTTTCTCAACACAGTCACATTATTCCTCAGTACTCCTCGTCCAACGATTTGGCAATGCCGTATGGCCATCGTGAAAAAAATTTCATTGGTCTTTAAACCACTTCTGCCGCGAATTGTACCTCGTGCTTAGTATGTGAAAATGGTAACTCTACTGAGCTCCAGTTTCAAGGATGCAAGCCAATGATAATCACTCTATGACAGAAAGCTAGGCCGCATGGCTGACTTCAGACTCTCTCCATAGGCCGAAATAGGACTACCAAGAAATTACTGTCTCCCATTTCACTTTGGAAGAACTTGCGGTGTAAGTGAAGTTTTTCAACTGTGCTTGACCAGCTGGCGTGGAGTACGTATCTATGCTTTTTTACAGTCAGTATATACGGAGCAATATGGCCTTCGTAGCTAATGCTCAATAAAACAGCGTCATTTACCTACAGCACAATGAGGCTCCCCATCGCATCAGGATATATAACAATTACTTTAAACTTAGGGCTGGAAGTTGCTGGCACTCCCCTCCTAATTCCAAAAACAACTGCTTGTCCCCGTGAAACTTCGGATATAAGATATTACACAAATAGAAATCTTATGACTCTAGTAATATATTCATCACTTTTCTTTCCAAATGAATTAAAAATAGATCCTCGATTGCCTTAGGCATATTAACCGGGGTCTCCAAACCTGTGGAAGACTAAATCTGATAACAAAAAAAAATCTGTTAACGTGGAATTCGTTACAAGTTTTATTTATTTATCTAGTAACATTCCTGTAAATATGATTCTGTAATTTCTTAGAAACGGAAGAGGCTCATTACAATCAGTATTTTCAGAGTCTGACACACCTCAATAAAAATGAACGAGGGAAGTAATATATTATTACTGACAGGAGAGACCATAAATAGAAGGTACAGGTATAAAACATTCAGAGAGGAAGACTATATGATATCGATATAAAGGCAAGTTGCAACCCTATAAAATTTAAGTACTCTGACTGCACATGCACCATTAGTTTTACTAAACTTGTTCTGTACTCAATCAAGCAAATGAAGCTTATAAATGATACTCTGTAAGGTTTATTTATTATTTTAAGATCATGCTCTCGTGTGGAAAAGACCCGAGTTCGAATCCTGTTAATAACGCAAGGAATTTTTATGGGTTTTTTCGCACAATGTGGCTGAGTTAGTCGGTCTCACGTGAGGCTTTTCTTCCGGAAACTCCAGTTTTTTCATCCAGAAAATCGACCACAGAATACACGCAATTTACAGACATATTATATACGGCACAATATGGCTTTAACTACTACAACAACCACCTATTATTAATATCTTATTCCAAATCTTTCAGGTAATCATGGGAGGAGGGAGGCGGAACTTTTTATCAGAAAGCGTGAACGGAGGATACAGAAAAGATGGTAGAAATTTAATGGAAGAATGGCTAACCAACAGGACTGATGCTGGTTTCAAAGCAGTAAACGTGTCAACAGCAAAGGAATTGCTCGATTTGGACATTGCCAACATCGATTATCTGCTTGGTAAGAACCTCTCTCTCTCTAATCTCTTAAACACTAGAAAGTATGAGCCGACTACAGATTTCCAGACAGAATTGAATTTATGCATTCATTAGTTTAATGTATTAATTTTCTTAATTAGTAAGCCACTCGCGTAAACTAAATTAAATATATATTCCCACCTTTCCCTTTTTGAACTTAACGATGTTTCCCACCCCCCAGATCACACCATTGCTGTTACACCTATAATTGTCTTTATAACATTTTCTGAAACTGTGATTTCTAAACTGAATATTTTGCAAATATTTCTTTCTTTCAGGAATTTTTGATATGGACCATATACCTTACGTGGTGGATAGAAGTAAAGATCCCGATTTAAGACCACCTTCTCTGCCAGAAATGGTCTCCACTGCTATCAAAATCTTGAAGAAAGACCCAAATGGATTTTTTCTGCTTGTAGAAGGTGAGTTATTTAGAGGTAGTCCTTGTTGATTATAGGTCGTATGGAGCAAATTAACCTTCATTGCAACAAGGCTGACTTATAAAAGTGTATAATTGTTATTTAATACAAATAATTGAATATCGAAAAAAAAAAACACTACCTATTCATATTTTAGATTCTTTAGATCAATCCAAACGAAAATTCAACAGAAAAAAAGAAAATCTGTCGCCTGTTTGGCGATGTTTTTTTTTCAGGGGTTACATTTCAGACAGTTTTAGCCGGTGAGCAGTGCCAGCACTTCCTTCGTCTGCTATCAGTTCCGGGATATTTTAGGTGAATGTTTATTTACCGATCTGTCATCAATAAAGTAGTTTTATTTTATCTACGAAGTACTTATTTGAATAAAGTTGCCTTGTTTGGCTGAAAGGTGCGCAGGGAAAGAGATGATTACGAAGAGTCGCCTTGTTTACAAATATTCCATGAATTTAGACTTCATGTCTTAATATGGCGCCTGTAATCGGAAGAAATTTATGCTAAACATCGTTCGGAAGTGAAAAGCAAGAACTTGGTCACCTAAATTTTAAACATTACTTTTGAGAAAGTTTATTTCAAAGGAATTTATAGCCATAAAACTTTTATATGCCTGATGAAATGAAATATGAAATGTGTTTCATTTATACTGAAATATATTTAGTATCTCGAGATATTTTTCAATCTGACATATGACAAAAGTTACTAATTAGAAATTAATAAATCATGGAAAGAACGTTTTAAAAATAATTCCAGTTCATTTTGATAATGCTGACTGATTTAGTGAAATTTCATTATGTGAAATTCGATATTAGTATTATTTAAAGTGGTTTATTATATAATTCGTTTTTGTTTTATTTTGTTTGAAGTAGTTTAATCAATTCTCAAAG
Source organism: Mastigoproctus giganteus (assembly GCF_048544385.1). Taxonomy (NCBI): domain Eukaryota; kingdom Metazoa; phylum Arthropoda; class Arachnida; order Uropygi; family Thelyphonidae; genus Mastigoproctus; species Mastigoproctus giganteus. The sequence continues at coordinate 23,670,513 of NC_143575.1, forward strand.
TGCTTAATAGTGGATGTTAATCCAGGATTTATCATACATGAAGTTAAAACATAGATTTAGTATCAGAGAGGGGAGTTTTATGGCTTTCATTGCGTAATAATTGAATGGGGGAAGGATCTAAAGCTGTTGTTACGAGCTGAAAAAAAAAATTGCTTTGCTTTCTAAACATTTTACTGCGAAGAGACTAAAGCCATGAAATGTCGTGCACTGTATTTGTAAATGTTGGTAATTCTGTGGGCTATACACTAAATAAAATACTCAACATAATTTTCGAAAAGAAAATGTGCACAGCCATCGCCTGAGACCGATTAAGTTGGCCATGGAGTGAAAACGCCCCTAAATTCATTCCTTCTCTCTACAGGATTACAATACGGGTCTTTTCCGCACAATGTGAAAGGACAGCAATTATAAACACTACTAGTGAAATATTGCTTTCGTGAAAAAATAATAATAGAAAGAAAATGAGCGGGTTGCATTAAAAAATGATAAATGTCGCTGCACTAGGACCCAAGTCTGTGATGATATGTGATTGGGCTGTCCATGGTAGGTGTTTTTCCTTAACCTATAAGAATTCTCATAAATTGAGAGAGCACACTTGTATGTAAGAGAGAAATGAAGTTTTAAAATTTCTGGCCACTGTTAACGCCTTAAAAGCCAGGCATGGCCGCAGGCATGTTACTTACAGTATTAGGATATACAAAGTTAATAGCCTACAAATCGTCATTAAACTTAGTCTCGTTTATAATTTTATATAAAGTAACACTGTTGAGCTGGGACAGATAAAAACTATTTCACCCACTGTTTCAGTTAAGATTCCAAATAACAGGTACAGCCTCAGAAGTTTTCAAACATCCCTTTATAAAGACTTTTACTTAGCTTTGCATTACTCTTACTGTTCTAAACATTGGGGTATTTTGTATTCATGTCTGAATATTATTATTTATTTCTTCCTGAAGGCGGTCGTATTGATCATGGCCACCATATCACCAATGCAAAACGTGCCCTGGAAGAGGGGGTTGAAATGGACCTCGCTGTGAAAGAGGCCTTGTCTCTAACAGACGAGAAGGATACTTTGACCGTCGTAACCGCAGACCATTCTCATGTGTTCACGATGGCTGGATATCCCAGAAGAGGGAACAATATTTTAGGTAATTATGAATTTAACTTTATATATTGCTTTACGATGTGCAGTCGAATTATTGGTACACTGGTTCCGAAAAGTGAAGGTAAGAGTGGTAACAATTATATTCATAGTTTATTCAACATATTCGCCTTTTAACTCTACCACGATGTTCTAGTATTTGTAAAACTCTCAAATAAAAATAGAAAGACTACTCCTCAAACTAGGCTTTTGTTGCCGTTTTGATGATGTAATCAAATGACGATATTAAAAAACCATTCTACCCTTGCCCGAGACAGCTGTGAAAAAGTCCCCGCGTCTTTTACGGGATTCGAACTCGGGTCTTTTCCACCAGGTGTGGGAGGACAGTGATTATACTAACTGTGCTACCCACAAGGGCATCAGTCTATCTGGATGAAACAATAAATGAGCATATTCCATGTTGATAATTTGAAACAGCTAAAATATACTTCAGTGCTACAGTAGGTGTCTTTCAAAAACAACTCACGTAAATCTTTATACTTATATTTTCATAAGAAACGCATTGCCCACATTTAGTACGCTGAACAAACTGTAAACATAACTATTAATATTCTAGTATTCTTTATTACTTCTGAATATAAAACTTTTATTTATTTCTCTAGTGTTGTGATTTAAATATTATTCACAATTCAGAGGACAGTGCTGTAAGTCTTAACTTCTTTAGAAGTTAAGACTTACAGCACTCATAATGTCTTAACTTCTTTAGAAGTTAAGACATTATTTTATCAACCAGACACCAATGTTATTTTGAATCAATTTTTCTATCTAATAATGCCTTCTATTTTAACAGGCATTGGAGGCGTCTCACCAGTGGATAACATTACTTATACAACGCTGGGCTATGCAAACGGACCTGGATACACTGGCAAAAGAGTCAATCACACCGAAGAGCAGACAAGTAAGTATTAGCAATACTTAAATCCATAAATTTCAACACCAATAATTCTCTACTGAAAATCATTTTAATAGTTAGTTCTTACTTTTATTTTTAAATAGAGACCTTCTGCTTGTTACAATCACCAAATATTAAGAAAAAATAGCTTGAGTTCTACTATATAAGTGTTTCCAGGGTTGGAGTTCATTTATTAGATGTACATCACTTCCTATGTATATATTAGCGTTTAAGTGTACACTGCTGTTATTCTAGGGAATAAAATGTGTCGTGTGTGAGCTATTACTTTTTTAATAATCTTTAATATCAAATTCTCTGTGAAGATGTATGCTTCAGATCAGTGTTTCCCAACTTGTGGTCCAAAGAACTTGACAATAAAACAGGTTTCTTTTTTGGCGGTACATAACGATCCCTCGAACAGTGATAAGAGGTACAGGTATGCCTATAAGAATGTAATACATAGTACATATGTTGCGTTTGGTTTGAGTATGCATTAATTGCCAAAGCAACTAAGGCTATGAGGCAACAGTATATCATCTGTAAGTTGCGTGTATTACGTAGATTTACCTATTTGCCGGATGAAAAACCCAAATTTCCAGGAAGAAAAAATAATGAAACCTCGCCTAGACCAACTAACTCAGCCACAATGTGAAAAAAAGTCCATTATTATTTCTCACGTCATTAACGGGATTCAAATTCCTGTCTTTTCCAGCGTCCTCCCCACATTAACTGGAAAAGACCGGAATTCGAATCCAGAATATCAACTCTGCTACCCGCGAGGCTATATGTTAAGTCCGGATACATATTGCATTTAAAAACAAACAATTATTAATATATTTGCATGTACAATTTCATATTTTTTGTGGTCCGCCATTTCGACCTCAAATATAAGTTGTCCACATCTGAAAAGAGGTTGGGAAACACTGTTTTAGATGATTATTCCTTGCTCATGTAATATTCATTAAATTTTCCTTACACTGAAATCTAAAGAAGAAAACTGAAGTATTATTTCATTTATTGGAATAAAATTAATAATTTACTTTTATATTAATTTATCTTGCATAAGTGAAGTTTCGTTTTTATAGTCTAAGAAATAATTTTGTCGAAAATAAAAGAATTCTTTTCCTCCTAGCTGCTGTGAACTACACCCAAGAAACAACTGCTCCCGAGGAAGATGAAACTCATGGTGGAGAAGACGTGGCTGTATTTGCCCAAGGACCCATGGCACATCTATATAGTGGTGTGCATGACCAGACTTATATTCCTTATGTAATGGGATATGCTGCGTGTATTGGCCCGAACACTCTGCACTGTAATACAGCCTCAACATCAGCGAACTTTTCACTATTGACTTTCCTAGGAACTCTAGTATGGCGCCTAACAAATGTATGAGTTCATCGGCTTATTGTGTACATAGTCGTATCCATAACAGAAACCAGAACATACAGATAACGTCAACAGATCCTTTGGTATTTCCAGAACGTCCAAAAAAAAAATCTCATTGACACTCAAAAGACTGAACTGGATAATTGTCCAATGAAACCATTCAGGTGATCACAGTTATTTAAGGAATCTCTTAAAAATACATTCAGATTATTAACGATATGGAATTTGATCAGTTTGGGATACAAAAAAATTAAGTCGGTTTTAGTTTCACTGAAACAAATTTTTTCCCGATGTAGAATGGTACTGTGTATTAAATTACTGCACGGGGGCTAAAATCAACCCTTTTTATTACTTAAACGGCACCTTTTGATTGTTGTTGGGCAACGTAATCACATTGGCTCGTTAGACAACGCACTGGACATTTGAATAATCAGTATTTCTGTGTAAAATTAGATTGCTTGAACGATTCTTCATTACCGCGGAAAATTACAACTTTGTGTGTGTGTGTGTGCAGGTCACATACATGCGCGCATGCGCGCATGTAACCGTTATTAGCCTTCTATAAAAGCCGTATTCTTGTTCCAGTAAAATTGTTCCAAAGTGATGCTATTTTCCTGTACATCAGTTGTTACATTAAAAAAAAAAACAGACTTACTTTTTGAAGTTTGTTTCTGTTTCGTATTTGTAAAACTCGATGGAAGCAAATTATCTGCACACTTCTATGAAGTTATTAAAAAGAAATTCAAAATACTCGGAATTATAGTTGCATTTCCAAAGTCACAGTAGCTCGTTCTCGTTTGCAAAGTGTACCATCATACAGCGCCATCTCACGGAACTGTACAAAAAACAATTAATAATAATATTATCTTATTAACAGTTAATAATAAATAACTGTTAATTTATTAACAGTTATTAATAGTATTAACAATAGAAATAATAATAAAAGAAAATATATGGTTTTATAAATCATAAAATAGTTACATTAATATATTTTAAGAATAATTAAAGAATATTGTAATGAAATAACTCGCAAGGAAAAGGCTTTATTAATATTATTAATTTTTTCTGTCCTAATTTTATATTGATCAATAAAAATTAAAAATCCCCGGGCAAATCACCTCCCCGGTTTGTCCCGGGATTACCTGTTTTGATGCTAAATATTGTCAGCTTGTGATTTCTAGCCGAATCTGTAGGATTTGCAAGGCTCGATTTGCCTCCTGGATTTCCAAATGAGCTCTGGTATTTGCTTTGAGGTCGCCTGCAAAAGCGACCTTGTCAACATCACCGGTGTCCATTCCCAGAAATTCGTCCAGCACCTGGTTTCAAAAACAAGGACCCAGCATTGAACCCTACGGATAACCGCGGGCAACATTATGCGTGAGTTTCTGGTATATGGTTGTAACTGTGATTTTCCTGCTTTTAAGATGGTCTTTAATGCTGTTATAACCTCAGGGGCTCACATCTGGTGAGCATGGGCTTGGCACACCCAGGGTCCTGAGTTGAATAACAATAATAATAATAATTCTGAGATATTTCAGCCTGGAGTATTCTCCTCCTGAGTATTCTGGGCCACCAAAGGCTTCTAGCAACGCCTATGTGGTTACTTATCTCAAGATGCCAATATCTTCCGGTTCTTCACCTTCTATGGCATTTAATTTTCTTTATGTTGTATTGTTCAAGCGCCCTCTTGTTTTGTGATATATCTGAATGCTCTTTATGAAGAAAGCTTCTAAACGTCTTCCTAGTGAATGACTGATCGGTACCGAGGACAATTATGTTGCCTCTTACCTGTCTAGGCGAGTGGGATTTTTACAACAAAATCTAACACAACTGGTATTAACCTCTTGACACTGGGATGACTCCCCAAGGAATATGCCATCAGGTAAAATGTCGTATCACATTACGAGCATATAGATTCGTAGAGCACTGGTAAGCAATCCAGAGTATTGTAGCAATCTAGATCATATACGTAACCAACCGTTTCTCTAACTAACGAATCCACTCGAGAAGTACCAAGTGATAACATCTAGAAGAAAGTTAAAAGTATTATTTCAGTAATAATGCTAAAACGTTTTCAGTGCTCATAAAGGAAAGAGCCAACACTGAATGGTTAAGTGTTGTTTTCGCGGTAGTACAGTTGGCAATAACCATCCTCTTCCCTACACCAGGTGGCAAAGACGGGCCCATTAATGACGCAAGGAATTTTTTTGGAAACATAGTGTAGTTAGTCTGAAGCGAAGATTGCATGGTTTTTGCGCAATATGGTCTAATTTGCTGATTACAACTGTAAAATAGGAATTATATCTTCGACTTTTTTCATACATGAAGATCTATTGAAATGTTTTGATGTGCGAGCCTTCTAGCACTGCATGCCTCTCTCTCTGTCTTTTTTTTTTTTTTTTTTTTCTTCTCTCTCTCTCTCCTGTTTATCTGTTGATCTCATCTTGCGGCTAACATAGTTGTACTACTCTGGAATGGTAATATCAGTGGTACTGATAACAGGAGACACGACTCCAGCCACCTACCGCTCTCTACTGGAACTGAATTCTGTGCATCGCAAGATTTTTCTGATCGTTTGATGCAATGAGTTCACCTGTAGCTGCCTGTATAATGCTAACAAAACCGGTTATTGTGCATTACAATATACTGTTCACACCCATGCTTCTATTGCGCTGCCATTTGATCTGTTTTCGCCCATCTGTCACACTGCAACAATGTACGGGGTACACATCAAACATTGTTTTTCATGAACAATTCAGTTGGTTAGCATTATCCGTCGTACTTATACAGGTAAGTCTGAAGCTAGCATAATATCTGTCAGTCATGAAGTACACATTCCATGTGTATTCTAGCACTCCGAAATCTATTTCAAAATCCCTCCGAAATCTATTTCAAATTCTACTTCATTTCCGTTTTTTTTTTTTTTTTTGTGATTGCTCAGTGAGATACCCATATCTCCAGTACTCAGAATGGCAAGTCATCGTTGTTTAAACGATTCTTTGAGATGGCCAGCAGTTGGACGACTTGAAGTTGAGCAGGCGGAGGTGGCACGTTATCTTAATGTGTCAAGCAGTGTCGTCTCAGCACTATCGAAGCAGCAGTTTGACACCTGGAAGAAATTTGTTCATTATGTCAATAATCAAACTCCCTGAAACATAGTTTACAAAATTGCTGGAAACAAGCAACATCCATCTATTATCTATAACAATGTTATAAGTAGTAACACTAAATCTCTTTATTGGACAGATACTGTAAATTCAATTCTGGATGTTCTCTTCTTACCTGATGATCCCATTTCAGATTTCCCCTATCATAAACATATTCGATCACTTAATCGTAATTACTTTACTTCCTCAGTTGCTGCTCCTTTTACCCCTGTTGAATTATCTTCTGCCATCGGCAGGGTTAAACCTAATTGGTGTCCTGGGAGGATCCTGTCGAAGGGGAATTGAATTTCTGATAAAACTTCACTCCTACTGTCCAAATGTTCTTCTTCTAAATTTATATAATAAATGTCTACAATGGTCTGTTTCCCCAAATTCCTGGAAATCTGCTATCTTAAGAATTCTGTTGAAATTTGGAAAGTCTCCTAATCTTCCTCGGTCTTACAGACCTATCACTTTGTTATCTAATTTTTAAGATCCTAGAACGTTTGATCTTATGTAGAATCTTGGCTCTGCTTCAACACAGAGAACTAGTCTAGTAATCAATATGTTTTTCGTTCTGGAGTTAGTGCTGAAGATGCCCTTGTTACCCTTCTGAATCTAATTTATGAATGGTCTAAATACGTCCTGGAAATTTTTATCGACTTCGAAGGCGCCTTTGACTCTCTTTGGTGGGAGAGCGCCCTCGAACTCCTTAGAACTCTGAACTCCCCTGCTAACATATGCAATCTTATTAGGAATTATTTTTCAGATAGATCTGTTAAGGTTACATCAAATTTCCACAGAGTTCCCCGGAAAGTCTGAAGTGGATGTCCGCAAGTGTCTATTCTTGGACACTTCTTTTGTAATCTTGTTCTCAACCAATGGTTGCTAAAGGTTTTCCCAAATTATTCATCAGTTGCATGCGCAGATGATGTAGTACTTTTTTATGGAAATTCTCGCCATTCATTACAAAAAAACGGGAATTCTGTTCTTTAACAAATTTTGACTGGTCAACGCTTAACAAACTAACTATTTCACACAGCAAAACTTGTATGATGGTCTTCAAAGGCACCCTTTTGTCAATTTGTTCCCCTCTCATAAACGTAGTAGAGTTATTCGATCTTAGGGGAGGGTACAACATTTTATTTTATTTTCGGAACCTATTTTGTTCAGCAAAAACCAAACTGACCGAAAAATACAGGTAGTTACAGAAAAAAAAGCCACTAACACCTCATAAGCCTATGAGGTGTTAGTGGCTGATACATGAGTTATACATCGGTGTTTCTTTAAACCCCACTTGTGTTTCTAGTAATTCCTCGCTATAAGCAAAATGTACAACTGTCCAAATTAGACAACTTACGTTCTACAGAAACCATTTATTACAGAATAAAGAATATTGCAGAAATTTTTATAGAAATTAAATACCAGTAAATTATAAAGAAAACAAATTCATCCTAGAAATTTAATAAAGTACATATCAAAGATGGAAACTGAGACAAAAATGTCAAAAATAAAAAGGAAGGTGTTTTGAATGTTAATATGGAAGTAGAGCCGATGACAAACAATATTATTACTATTAATTGCAATGAAAAGTGTTTATCAATTACAATTTCTGAATATTTTTCATACTAGGTAAGAAGAAATGGCACTGGAACATTATGGTGTTCAATCATCTTAGGAAATATTAAATAATACGATTGACTATTCATTCAATGCTTAGTTACATATTCGCAAAATAATTTTTTTCGTATTTTTGTTTTTAAAAACAGATGTAATAAAATACTTTAGAACCCAACTGTATCATAGCTGTGTAACCTTGGTCCTTGGCTTTAGCAACAGCTGTAGTAATGCAAACTGCTATTAGGGGGCTGTAGATACTACAAGCTTTAGACTTCTGATGATGATGATAACAAGTCTATGTGTTGAATCTAGCAGTTGAGATATTTTGTCTTGGGATACAAGGCAAAGACATTTGTGTCTAGGAAAGACAGGCATTTCATTCAGAGTAAATGTACAATGGATGATGTACTGGATTGTGTTTGCTCTCTTCATGTGCATTGAAACATTTGCCATTTTATTATGAGATGAAAATTCTCTTTGTTCTATGGTTATTCTCTACAGCAACTAGAGGATCCAGTATTCTTTATACAAAATTTGTTCATCCTCAACTCAATAAACGAGAAAAGGTGCATGCACTGATTTTGACTTTATGCTCATGATTGTCCGATTAATGGAATTTTCAACGATTGTTATGTTTCGTTGTTGTGGACTCTGGCTGCTTGGCCGCAGAGTCACCTTAGCTTCCTGATGGGGACCATGTTAAAAAACATACAGTGTATATATATATATATAAAAAAAAAAAAATAAAAAAAAAATATATATATATATACATACAGGATGTCTCAAAAATATTGGTACAAACGTTTATGGGAGGTAGGTAACATCTAAGGAATGTGAATCGCATAGGAACTCATAATCGGAAACGTCACCGTAAGTCGGTAGACGGCGCTATTCATCAGTTCGCGAGAGGGAAAATTTCTGGTTTACTCATTCAAGCTGTAGTCACCGCACGAAGAGCATGCATCCATATATGAACTGTGAGCTGGCAGACATGCACCTAGTGTATTGATTAGCAGAGGGCAATGTACGAGCCGCTCAACGAATTTATGGAGAACGCTTCCCAGACAGACATGTACCGGACCACCGTTTGTTTGCGCGTGTGCATCAAAATTTGTGCGATTATGGGTCATTTAGAGGTAACAGGAGTAGTGCGGGCAGACCACGTTCGACGCGAACTCCCGCCATGGAAGAAAGTGTGTTGAATGCCGTCCAGAATAATCCTACTACCAACACACGTTCCGTTGCCTCTGCCTTAGGAGTGTCTCGTTGCAGTGAGCATGTCTGGCACGACGATTCCTTATTTCCCTTTCATCTCCAAAGGGTTCAGTTACTGCTCCCTCAAGATTATCCTGCACGTATGGCTTTTGCGCATTGGTTTCTGCAAGAAAGTGTTCAAGATTTGAATTTTCCAGCCTATGTTTTGTTCACGGATGAGGCTTATTTCACTCGGGAAGGTTTATTCAATCAGCACAATGCTCATGTGTGGGCTCACGACAACCCACACGGTGTGCGCCCTGCGGCACAACATCGCTTCGCAATAAATGTGTGCGCAGGTATGGTCGGTGACTGCTTAGTCGGCCCATACCTGTTACCATCCCGCATGAACTCCACTAAATATCGGATCTTTCTTGAACAAGTTCTACAGGGTTACTTGACGATGTTCCAGCAAATGTGAGACGCAACATTTGGTTTCAACATGACCCATTATGGAAGGTGTGTTCGTGACCATTTGAACAGGCGTTTTGGGCATCAATGGATTGGCCGTGGTGGACCCGTTGCCTGGCCTCCACTCACCTGATTTATCGAGCCTTGATTTATTTCTGTGTGGGGCCCTCAAATCTATCGTGTATGAATCGCCTGTGGAGACGAAATGGATCTCGTGGCGAGACTCGTCTGCGTTGCTGCTACTACAAAGAAACTCCAGGTGTGTTCGACCGTGTCCGCCAATCCATGCTGCGTCGATGTCACGCATGCATCGCGTCTCGTCTCATGGTGGAACCTTCGAGCATCTGTTGTAACATCATGAAATGCTTCCATCTCGTACTCCATTGTTAATATTATGTCAAATAAATGTTTGTCACTAATTACTGTCTTATGTCATTTCTGCTTCTTGTGCCTCTGCTACTACTTTCTCGTGACGTTTCCCGTTATGGGTTCCTATGCGATTCAAATTCCTTTAGATGTTACCTACCTCCCCTAAACGTTTGTATCAATATTTTTGAGACACTCTGTATACAGGGTGTTTCAGTTAAACGTTTCAGAACTTCTAAGAGGGGTAGGGTACATCCTGACAACTCGAAATCATATAGCAATGTGGGGTCGGAAATGCTTTCCTGAAGCGGTGTTGTACACAGAAGCACCATAAAGAAAAGAGACCGTAAGTGAGAAATCGTTTTAATAATACATGAAAAGAAGCAAAAGGTACATGGATTAAAGTAAGTGTTCGAAGTTTCTTCCACGGGCTACAATGCACGCCTCACATCTCCGACGCATGGACATCCGAACATTCTGGAATACTCCAGGCGAATTTCGAATTTCTTGAACAAGAACGCCAAGTTAGTAGGATGGATGATTACACGAACGCAGAGTTAGCCGATATGCATTTGGCGTACGGGGCTGCAAATTGTAGTGGGCCAGCCGCACAGCGTTTGTACGCGGAACGATATCCGACGAGGCGTATTCCCAGTCATAATTTCGTTGCAAGACTGCACCAGAGGTTAGCTGAGAGAGGTTCATTTGAAAGAGCTGACAGGGACAGGGTAAGAACAGCACGGACTCCAGCCGTCGAACAGAATGTGCTGCAGCATGTACAGGGGAATCCAAGAACGAGTACACGAAGTCTAGCAAACGCAGTCGGGGTTTCCCATTGCAGCGTCTGGAGGATTCTCCGAGAACAAGACATGCATCCGTTTCACGTGCAGCGTGTCCAGACACAGCAACCGGAGGATTATGCACCTCGTATTGCTTTCGCACAGTGGTACCTTGGAAAATGTGCTACAAATCCCCTTTTTCCTGCTGAAGTGTTGTTTTCCGATGAGGCATCCTTCACAAGGGAAGGAATTTTCAACACGCATAACGACCATATCTGGGCGGTCGAGAACCCGCATGCAATACGACGTCGTGCAGCACAATCGATTTTCGGTCAATGTATGGGCCGGTATTATGGGAGATCACCTCATCGGACCTTACCTGTTACCGTGTCGTCTAACCGGACCTATCTACTTGATCTTTCTGCAGCAAGTATTGCCACAACTTTTGAGAGATGAACAGATTTCTGCATCGACGCAACAGACAATGTGGTTCCAACACGATGGAGCTCCTGCCCATTATAGCGGAGATGTTCGTAACTACCTGGATGTCACATTTGGTCAACAGTGGATCGGACGTGGTGGTCTCGTGCGTTGGCCTGCTCGGTCACCCGACCTATCATGTCTTGATTTTTATTTCTGGGGTCATATGAAATCGCTAGTTTATGACACCCCTGTTGACAATGCTGAGGAGCTGGTTGCAAGAATCGCAGTAGCTGCCGAAGAAATTCGAAATTCGCCTGGAGTATTCCAGAATGTTCGGATGTCCATGCGTCGGAGATGTGAGGCGTGCATTGTAGCCCGTGGAAGAAACTTCGAACACTTACTTTAATCCATGTACCTTTTGCTTCTTTTCATGTATTATTAAAACGATTTCTCACTTACGGTCTCTTTTCTTTATGGTGCTTCTGTGTACAACACCGCTTCAGGAAAGCATTTCCGACCCCACATTGCTATATGATTTCGAGTTGTCAGGATGTACCCTACCCCTCTTAGAAGTTCTGAAACCTTTAACTGAAACACCCTGTATACACAGAATAATAATAATGATGAGCAGCAATAAGTCTCCCAGCGAACACCTACAAGGAACTCCAGAAAGTCACAATCCTGAACACCTGTAGGATAGTCAGAGAGTTCCTCGATCAAGAGTAACACCAGACATAACAACCACCACCCTGTGTACTTGGTAACAATAGCCATCACAAGGTGGAACCCCCAATCAGGGATAAATAATATAAAAGCAATAATAATGAATTAAAATAAAATAAATAAATAAATAGGAGAGCATGACGAATGGAGTATAGAAGAAGAAATTAAAGGGGGAAGAGTGTGGGTGGATAGACAAGAGAGTTGATCCACCCAAGTTTATGTGAAGGAGGGATTAGGACTGTAAAGTCACGGAAGCAAATGCTCCTGTGTGAGAGCCATTGGTCCTGAGCTTTGCAAATTCGCACCCCGAGGAGTACCAGCAATCTCGCGCCATGGATGTCGCCAGCAGTGATCCTACCCATGTTAGGTTAGCCTGAACTTTGCGAATCCCGCACTTTGAGGAGTGCCAGTAGTTCCGCACCAAGGATGGTGCCAGCAGTATATCCTATCCTAAATGGGTTTGCCTGAATTCAGTGTTATGTCAACGGTTTGGAAGTTTTTCTGTTCAAGTTTGATCCCGTAATTAAGAAGGTTAAATGCAGCCCAGGCGAGTACCAGGGATGGGGCTTTGGGTGGGTTACTTTGATTGTTAGTATGAATCATCGGGTGATTCCCCCTTTCGGTGAAATTTCCCATGAATGTTGCCATAATTCCAATAATTGTAGGTTGATGAACTTTTTCTCTTGTTTCACGTGGTTTATTAGATTTAGCTGTACATTTAGTAGGCTTGTTTATACTCCTTTCTTTAACTGGTAGAATAAGCCTCTTTTGACAACCTCAAGGTACAACGGTTGACATCCAGTGAGCTCCTGCAGTTCAGGGGTGCTGACAGTGTGGCATGCCCTGCAGATTGATAAGAGCATAAACCTTTGTATTGAGTTTAGCTTTCGCTTTTTCTCTCCAGTGTGTCTTGTTTACACCAGATGAATGCCCCATAACAGACGATTGGGATGGCTTTAAAGACAAGTGCCAAGGCTTTGTGTTCAGCCCCCAATCCGCCCTGCTAACCGGTCTTATCGTGGCAGCATATCTCTGTATCTTTGTTGATAAATACTTGAGATGGTAGTGAAATGTGAGTCCCGAGTCAATATAGATGCCTAGGTACTTTACTTCCGTGTATAGATGGATATGGTGAAATTCAGTTTAATTGTTGTGGTCTTCATATTTGCAGTCTCCCCTTTAGAAGGATTGATTTGGTTTTTTCTTCTGAAATCGTCAGGTTATGCATGGCTGCCCAGTTTTGGAATTTGTCTAATGCTCTGTTAGCTATTGTTTCCAGCGCCGCTCTGGTATCCGCACGTATAAGCAAGACCAAGTAGTTCGCGAAGGTCAGAGATTCACTTCCTCCCAAGTCCATCCCCAGGAAATCATCAAGTACTATGGACCAGAGAAAAGGGCCAAGGACAGAGATTTGCGGGCAGCCCAGAGAGATATACTAATCTTTTCACTATCTTCATTCTTTTGGCTTGAGAGGTCATTTACCCCACTTTATACAAAACTTCCTATGCCACAGAACATTTCAGGTTAGATACATGAACAATTTATCTAAATCATTTGAACAAGAGGAGGGTATTCCTCAGGGATACATTCTTAGTCCGACGTTATTTTCAATAAGAATTACAAACATGACACAGGATGTACCTAATACAGTAGAATCGTATATGTTCGCTGATGACCTTGTTGTTTCTTGTCAATCCCAAACCATGAACACCATTGAAAGACAACTCCAAATTTCCATCGCTAAAATTGAATCATGGGCATTGCGGAATGGCTATTCCCTATCAGAAAAGAAATCTAGTGCAATTCATTTTTGTAAAAAACGCAAACTTCACCCGGATCCAGAAATATTTTTAAAAAACAACCTGATTCCTGCCACTAACAATTTCCGTCTGTTGGGGTTATATTTAGATAACAAACTTAATTTTGCTTCCCATATTGCTTTCCTTCGAACTACATGTCTTAAAAAACTGAACATCCTGAGAGCAGTCTCTGCTAAGTCCTGGGGTGCTGACAGAAGCTCTCTCCTTCATCTGTATAGAGCTTTAATAAGATCACGATTAGATTATGGATCACCTGTCTATGACTCCGCTAGGAAAAGTTCACTATTACGTCTGAACACCATACAGCATAGTGCTCTTAGGATAGCTGTGGGAGCCTTCAGAACATCTCCGGTCCACAGCCTGTATATTGAGGCAAATGAACCCCCTTTGCATCTCAGGAGAAAATCCTTATTGTGTAATTATGCAGCAAAAATTAAAAGCATGCCATTCCACCATAGCTGGCAGTACCTGTTTGATCCTCAATATGCTGAATTATATCACAATAAGCCTAATGAAAACCGCCCCGCAGGGATTCGACTGCAAGAACTCACGATCAGTTGGGATCTTAAATTTCACAACATATTCCAAGACCTTGCTACTCCTGAAACTCCCTGGACTGAATTCTCACCTCTCTGCGACAATTTCTTTTCAAGATGGGGAAAATCCTCTCTGGCAAATATAAACTACCAACAGCTCCATAAAACTCATTTGTTGGAAAACTCAGATAAAGTACCTATCTATACTGATGGCTCCAAAACAGATGCAGCCGTTGGTGCTGCAGCAGTTTCTTCTGCCTTCTCAGTTGCTGTGTCTCTTCCTACGGAATGCACTATCTATACTGCAGAATTATTTGCAATTAAACTAGCTCTAGATAGAATACACAACAGCTGTATAAAGCAATCTCTGATATACACAGACTCCTTAAGCGCAATCACTGCCATTCAAACTACCATGTCGCCCTCACATCCGATTCTTAAAGAGATACGGTCCAAGTTATTTTACTGTCAAAAAGCCAACCAGAAGGTTACCTTCTGCTGGATACCTGGTCATGCAGGCATTCCAGGTAATGAACAAGCGGACGCCGCCGCTAAACACCCTGACTCAAGCACTTCCAGGCAACAAACAGTGCCCTACACCGACTACAAATCCATCATTGAAACATCATGTAGGAAGCAATGGTCTGACCTCTGGAAAGCTCAAATAAATAATAAACTGCTGCAGATAAAAAAAAAAGAGCCAAAATTGTGGACATCTAGTATCAGGAAAAGCAGGCGACAAGAAGTAATTCTAGCAAGGCTCCGCATTGGACATTCACATCTAACTCATCTGTATTTGCTTATGGGAGAGAACCCTCCTCAGTGTTTGTTGTGCCAGTCGCAGTTGACAATATATCATATTCTCATTGAATGTCCCCAACTTTCAACTACCAGAAAATCAACCTTTACATCCCTGTCCCATTTGAAGGAACCGGTAATCTTATTGCAGATTCTTGGCAATGATGCAAATTTGGAGGAACTGTTTACTTATTTGAAACAGATAAATCTTTATAATAGCCTATGATCACAATAACATGAGAAATTTGTGATAAGCAAATATCGAACAGGCACAATATGGCCCAAGAGGCCCTTGTGCCAGAAAACACAAATACAACAACAACAACAATACAACAATCCTAAAATCCAATAACAACAATTCCTCTTCCTGTATGTATCAGAGATCTGGGCTTCAGCGTTCGCATCGACGTCCAATATTCGATTCGACGAATACTGGATGATCAGGTGGCTTGGATGCAAACTTAACCTCACAAATGACCTCCACACTACAACCATTACAGCAGCCCTCATTACACAACTGGTGTCGAAGAAACTGCGCACGAATCTTACCTTGTGTGAAAAAGAAAAAAAATGGATGCGCTACGAATAACGAATTGGGCTGAGCTCAAGAACATGGGCACCCCAGAGTCATCGCAATGTGAGCGTGGCCGAAGAACGCAGTGATTGTCTAGTTGAGTTCTGTGATTGGCTAATTACTCTGAATGCGCAATATACCTCATTTTTTGCAGTAATTGTATGAGTTGTTAGTATCAAGTTCTCTTTATACATGCACTTCAATATTTCCTGTGTATATACACTTCAACAGTGTACCTATATACCTGCCAATGCTTGGAAGGTATATAGGTACACTGCATACTCGAACAAGCTAATTCAATTTCAGTATGGATAAACTTCGTGAATTAACAGACTTTGAAAGAGGGATAATAGTGGGTGCCCGACACATGGGTCACTCTATCGCGGAGGTGGTATAGAAATTGCACTATCCTCGTTCCACAGTATCAAGAGTGTATCGGGAATACACCATTTCTGGAATAACATTTGATCGTGGACAGCACTGTGTGCGGAGAAAGGTGGAGGATGAACGTGACTGTCTCGCATTGTTTCAGCCAACCGGAGAGCGACTGTGGCACAAATCCCCGTCGACTTCAACGAGGGAGGTACCAGAAACGTCTCCGGCAAGACCATCAAACGATTATTAGCTGCAATAGGTTATGGGAGCCGCTGACCCACCAGAGTCCCATCACTAACACCGCGACACAGCTCTACTCCTCAAATGGGTGAAAGAACATCGGCACTGGACCATGGATGATTGGAGACGGGTCTCCTGGTCTGATGACTCCCCTTTCCAGTTATTTCGAGGAGACGGGAGGGTGCATATCTGGCGGAAACTGCACGAAGCTTTGCATCCGTCATGTCAACAAGGAACTTTCAGACAGGTGGACGGTAATGGTCTGGGTCGTGTTCAACTGGCACACGTTGGGATCTCTGGTACGTCTAGACGCATCTTTGAGTTGTCCAGATTATGTGTTCATTCTTGCAGATCATCTGCATCCCATAGTAATCGTGCACACGCAGGACAATGCACTCTTCCAACAGAACAATGCGCCTCCCCAAAGAGCCGTAGTGACTAGAACATGGCTGGAAGAGTATTCCGTAGATTTTACCACCACGGAAGAGCCTCCCCGTTCATCGGACATGAACCCCGCGGAGCATTTTTGGGATGCTGTGGAAAGTTCCGTTCGAGTTTTGGATCCTCCACCCAGGAATGCAACAGAATTATGGACAGCAGTGCAGCAAACATGGATGGAAATACCTGTGGAACTCTTTCGTGAAATAGTGGACTCAATGCCTCGCCGTGTGACTTCCCTTATCGGGGCAGGCCTAACCGTTACTAGGTAAGTATACCATGATTTCTCCACTCAGTGTATGCGGTGTTAATTTTTGTTAGTTGTTTTAAAAAAATTGCCGTTTTTTTCTTCTTCATTTCAACTCCAACATATTGTGATGTTACCTGACATTCCCCAGTAATGTGCAGGTGAGGAGGGAGGAGGAAAGCAGTGAGTGGTAGGCGCCGTCACTGGCCTATCACTGCCTTCTTTCTCTCTTTGCCGCTGAAGCACGGGGTTTTACCCATGTCTTGGGGAGCAACCACGTTTTTCTTTCTTTTTTTTGAAATACGTATTGTTACAAAATACTTCAATACAGTATTTCCTTGATATGCATTTGATGGAATCACAAAGTTTCAAGGGAAAAATTCACCCTGAAGTGTCATGCTGCTACGACTGTTAGGAATTCTGCATTTCCTGATCTCAGCTGCAATGAAAAGATATTATCCTATTGAAAAATAGATTTACTCCTATCTTTTCTTTTATTTTACTATGGGAACTATAACTTGAAAAAGGGTTTGTTTCACAGAATGAATTATGTCTATATGCCCGTAACTACTGCTTGTCAAACCTTTTAGTGTCTGATAAGCCGCGTTCAGATTATCCACTTTGAGAATATTGGGAAGAACTTACGTGTGGAGCAGAAAACAATTTCCTTTCCTATATCGTAATGAATTACTTCCAGTACAATGAAGGGTTAGTATCCTTTTGTGAGATATAGGACAGGAGTAACAGTGCAACCTCGATATAACACTGCTGTCAAACGACAACTGTAAATCGATTGTTTTTCCAGTGTTTACAGAGGGTGCGATTTCTTCTTCGCTCGGGTACTATGCAACTGGAGCTTCCGCATCCACCTCAATCCAAGGATATTTGCTTCAAGATTGCCACCAAGAACGTTAAAAGCAGCCTTTGCTTCTTTCTCCGAAATTTCTGTTATTTCAATGTGATCCATTCTTTTCCAATAAAATTTTTTCAGCAGTTTTTCAATTGCTGTTGAGCTTACCTTTTCCCACACTAATCTCAATATTGTATGCAAAGCAACGTCTTTTAGTATTAATGTTTTCAGAAATTGTGGAACTTCAATTTCATAATTCACAACCCCAGCAAGGAACTCATCAGAATGGTAGACTTTGAAGGCTCGAATAATGCGCTGATCCATGGGATAAATTAGTGCAGTTGTGTCCTTGGTGAAATGCGACTCTAATCTTGCCATCTTTCGATTCCAGGACATCAGCCGAAGGATGAGCCGGGGAATGATACAATAGTAACAGGGCCATTTCTTGCAGTTTTTTGGTGAGTTTTTACCATCTCACCGATGGTACAAACTTTGCATCTTTGCATATCACTCATTACTGAAATGAAAGTTGGTATATTAATAAAAATATATTACAATGAGTAAGTTAACGCGTCATTTTTGAAATATGGAAATTAGATCATGAGCACCTGAAAATGAGTATCCGAAAGATAAGTTTATTTTCCCATCAACTTAAACAGTGACAAGTCAATATTTCTAAAGTTATGCACAATCCCACAGTACACAAATGATAAAAATACTGCATAAAATAAAGAAATACGAACATTTAATTTATTTTTGCTTTACGTTTTTCACTCGTTTCACACAAGCAATGTCGGAATTTAAGCCACAAATTTAACACCTCGGTATTGCACTGCCCTCTTTTTGTTACTTCAAAAAATTAAGTAATTTATGTTTATTTATGTATTGATTATTATTTTTCGTAAATTCTAAATGGGTTTCTCCTTTCAGGGTGGACGATTAGAAACTCCATTGAATTCCACTATGGATGATAACAGAAGAAGTTATTTAATTTGTGAATATTTTGAGAAACTATTTTTTAAGCGTTCATCTCTTCGTAGGCACAGGAAAATTCGCTTGGTTCAAAATACCCTCAGATATAAAAGCTGCGACGAACTGTTTTGCACTTTATCAGTTCTTCACTGCCATGAAAGAGTTAATAATAATGTGAGCACATTCCGAGAGTCAACTTACCTTATGATGCACAACAATATCAACAAATACGAGAGATCTTCGATGCACAGCAGTATGGAAAACACGAGAGATCTTTGATGCACAACAGTATGGAAAAACACGAGAGTTCTTCCCTTTGTGACGTTTATCCTCAAGTAAAAAAGAAGCCTCTTACTTGCGAATATTGTGACAAGTCGTTTTCTGGGTCATCAAATCTGTCTAAACATAGAAGGATCCATACAGGCGGAAAGCCCTATTCGTGTGACACCTGTGGAAAAATGTTCTCTGATCCTTCAAATTTTCAAAAGCACAAGTTGGCCCACACAGCGGAAAAGCCATTTACTTGCAAATTCTGTAGAAGGAAATTTTCACGCCGTAATAATTGTGAGCGCCACATGCGAATCCACACAAAAGAGAAGCTTAACTCTTTTCGGACTCATTAACCCTACCAAACTAAGCAAAGAAGAATCCACACAGGCCCATTTTTTGCGACACCAATGGATGTGTTCGACCTCTGAAAATCCATAGCGATGAGGTTTGCAAAGAGGGAAGTTACTTTTTAAGGGCATTTATCTTCTTTTTAAAGAAGATAAATGTTCTTAAAAAGAGTATTTATCTTCGTTTATGAATATGGTATTTTGATAATATTATTTTAAATAATGTTTAATTTTAGGCTAAAGTAAGCCAGTTTTATTATATCAGGAAGTACTGTATAAAAATTTCAAATTAGTAAATTGATAAGAGGAGTTTACCTCAATATAGTACGTGGAACACTTCCGTATGATACCCTCCAGAAATTAAAACGGAAAAATCGACAACTTACCGGTACATTAAAGTAAAATATAAATAATTAAAGTGAAATATAAATAATTAAATAATCAATTTAACACAATTCAAAATCAATTCAAAACAATTAAAATTCAAATTAACGCAATTAAAAGAATCTAACGAAAATATTCAAAACGATTTTCCTTCCTGAAGCTGACAATGCTTTTCGACCGACTGTCGTGATCACAGGAATGAAAATTATCGAATCAGGCTAAACCTGCAACTTAAATAGTGATTATGTGTCTTCGCGCATGCGCGTAAAGGTCCACGCATCGGAGATCAAATATGGCCGCCGAACATTAACAGAATTCTCGTGTAATTTAATTTCAACGGTTTCTGCAATTAATAGTCGCGTATAATTACGTTGAACGTTAAGTATTTTGGCCTCGTTAAATAAAAAAGTATGTTTTTCGTTAATGGCATGAAAGGCTAATTCTGACGCTGCTGAACGAGAAGCACGAACAGAGGCTTCGTGTTGATTTACACGGATATTAAGAGAAAACCGCGTGGAACCCTGATAAGACGAGTCGCAATCACCGCAAGAAATGTTGTATACTAGATCATTAATTTGTGTTGCGAACGCCGAAAGAACCGAGCGATTGTTCAGTATAGTGTGTAACTTCCGTATAGGCCTAGCTATAATTTTAAATTCGGTATCTTTAAAGAATCTGTTAAGCTGTTTGTGCCACTGTTCAACATATGGGACAGAAATAAAGTATTTTTTGATATTACTATTGTTGATTGGTGCAGTATTTTGTATCCTATCCTTGGCTTGTACCCTAATTCGATTTATTGTGTTAATGGGATAGCCCCTGTTCAAGAATCTGCTAGTTAATATTTGTATTTCTGAGTCTAAAGCAGAATCCGTCGTTGAATATTTATAGGCATTTAGAAATTGATTAAAGATAATCGATCTTTTGTAGGTGAACGGGTGGTAGCTATTATAATGTAGAAGCATACCGGTGTTTGTGGGTTTTCGATAGATGCTAAATTGTATTTTGTTCGAGTCCCGGTATACAGCTCTGATTCATACTATCTAAAAAATTTCAAATAAAAAATATATAAAAAAATTATCTGCCTAGAAAATATTTACGTTTAAATGATGAAATTGTAGCACTTGGCCCCAACTTCAGAATATTTATTTTCAGGTTTCCTATTTTATATATATATATATATATTATTTTTTTTTATTTTTTAATTGACATAATCCAGAACCGAGTTATTGCATAGAAACTACAGGAGCTAGTTTGGACTGATTATGATCTTTTCCAACAAGTGATAAAGGCACTCTACGTTACTAGTGAATAGTCCCATTAGACCCAGACAGTGGCGCGTTATCCTATAAGCAAAAAAGACATCTGCCTAGGGCTCCGATCAGAGGTGGGGACACAAAACCAATGTTTCAAAAACTCATGGCTGTTTTTTTAATAATATTTTTAAATGATTTTTATCGAAAACTGAACTTTCCACCTGCAAAGGTCAATGAACTTTACTTGAAGATTAATTTGAAAATTACGGGTTTTTTTTTTTTTTTTTTTTTTTCAAAAATGGTTTGGTTTTACCGATTTTGATGAAATTTTGTATTTAGTTCTTATGTCATATGATTTGTTTTGTTGTCACAATAAAATGAAATTGAAAATGTTATTTATTAGTTTTTTCTTTAAATTTCCTTTTGTCTTGGGCCCCCATGAAGGTATAACGCGCCACTGGACACAGAAAGGTAAATATATAGCACGTAGCAAAAGTGACTGTGGCTTTTTTCCCCCTCTCATGCGTGTATTAAACTCCAAAGTCTATAACATCAATATAATGTGCAATTTCATGTATTTGGTAGGATTTCTCTCTGATAGACGAAAATCCCCAATTTTCGGAAGAAGAAAAGCCATATAACCTTCGTTCAAGATCGACTACTGTAACTCAGCCACGAAAAACTCACAAAAATTCATCCCATCAATAACGCGATTCGGCCTTTCTAACTGGTGAACGAGCAGGATGATTACTACTACTGTGTTGCTTCGAGAGATTTTTACTAATAATTACTTTAATATTTTTATAACTTATTTTTTTTTACAAAAGTTATGGCTATCCACCAAATAAAGTTAAATTAATACTTTATTTATTCCAGATACATTAAAAAACTGACTAAGCAGTACATGTACAATAACTACAGTATCCAAATGGTACAATCCCAGTGATGCTGCTGGTTTGCCAGATTAGCATCATTGTGATCTAAAGCCAATACCTTGGTTCCAGGGTTACATCTTTGGAATCTGGCGTGTGCGGCCGTGCACCGCGACCAGTGGAATTCGGAAAGGGGGATCCTGGTGGTTGAGGGGCCCAGCCTTAATACACCACTTTGGCCCCTGCTTCGACAAGATGGGTGGTCCCGGACCGGCCCGACTGGGATCAGTCGGTGGGTGTTCTTACTGCTAGGGTCAATTGCGTTCCAATAAGTCTCCCTCCCTTTGGTCCTGGGACGGGATCAAGGCTTATTGGAAACGTGGGTATGATGCTCCTAAGCGAACTTGGCGTCCCATTCGTGTACGCAGTACCTGCTAGTTCACGAGTGGGCGTCCCCTCGTAGGGCTCCGTGGCGGGTGAGGTACTTAGGGCATCTGAAATTTTTATCTTACTCATATGAGTAATTCAAATTCTATTTCTTCTGGGGCCCTAACAAGGCCCCTACCTAATCGAGATGAAAGGACGGTTAAAAGAGCCAGAACTCAGGACACACCACCATCAGTGACGCCCCTCTTCCTCATTCTCCATTCCACCGGAGAGCAGTCAATCGGAAAGATGTCGCCCTTCTTTATCCAGAAAGGATTAGAAGGGTTAGCAGGTTCACCAAAATCCGTTAAACGACTGCGTTCTGGCGACCTTTTGGTTGAAGCTTCCAGCACACAACAAGCGGCTAAAATCTTGACCTCTACATCCATAGGGGTAATACCTATCAACATAACCCCCTCCCACAAAACTCTGAATTCTTCACGAGGTGTTATATCAGAGTGAGACTTTCATGTTTCTGAAGAAGAGATCTGCTCTGAATTAAAAGACCAAGGAGTGATAGCTGTTAAGAGAATATCGATTCGCAAGAATGGGAATCTCGTCCCTACCCGAGTTCTTATCCTCACATTCAACACCCCACGGTCTCTAAGTTCCATCAAGGCAGGCTATCTAAACTGCCCAGTGAGGATTTATATCCCAAACCCACTGAGGTGTTTTAGATGCCAAAAATACGGCCACTCACAAACATCTTGTCGTGGTAACCCTGCCTGTGCTCGATGTGGTGTTAAAGACCACGAGAGCAAGGAATGTTCAGCTTCAAAACTGATTTGTGTCAATTGCCAAGGAGAGCATCTTGCTTACTCTAGAGCATGCCAGCGGTGGAAGGATGAAAAATAAATCCAAAAACTGAAAACAGCTGAATATCTCCTACCCAGAGGACAGAAAACGTATCCAACCAATAAATAGCGGGAAACCTTCATATGCCCAGAAGGTTTCTGCTAAGTACACTATCGGTACACAAATTGAGATGACTATACCACCAAGAGAGTCATTCATTCCGATTGCACGCTATTTATTGAGTTCACAAAAGCTCACCAAAAAAACACAATTAGCTGCCACTCCTATATCCGTACCTCCTAGTGCTCCACCACTACAAAACCAAGTGGTAAAGAAAAGCCAAAAAGTTCAGAAGAGTCACCCGTGATACCAGAAACAATGGATGTAAAGAATAAGGAGAATCAGTCTTGGAACTCTTTGCGGAGGAAGATTATTATTATTATTATTTTTATTTTTAGGGTTGCCCGTAATTAAATACATTAACCGGCCGCTAGGGGGATGATTGTGTCCGGCTGTCTGTATGATATGCTCCGTAAACTTTTCTTGTTTTGTGTGTTTTTTATTTAAAGTATTAAGTTCCTATTAGTGCCACCACATAAGGATAGGCCCTTGGATTGCCAGGTGCAAGTACTGTATTATTTGAACGGACAACAGATAAGTATTAAATGAATTTCTGCATGTTCATTCCGCTACTCCATACAAGCGCTTTCAGCCATTATCTTGTAGTTCAACTTATACATGTGTCCAACAGACACTTGACCTTGACCAGGCATTAGAGTTTTGCCTAGCCACTCTGTTCTTCCCTCCCTACTTAATCCCCTGCTCCCTGTGGATTTCACTGCAGGGCAACTAAGGCGACCGGCTGGTCACAGTGCCTATTGCTTGCTAAACCACAACTGTGGTGATATTAAATTATCTAGTAAAACTACAGTAACTGAATTCAATATGACAAATACTACCTCCTGTCAAAATTCTAACGTCTGCACCATCTGTGGGACCAGCTCTGACCCCATTGTCCAATGTATTGAGTGCAAACAATTAATATGCAATGACTGTACACATTCTGACCTGAAAAAATTAAATAAAAGTCGGCGGAAATCATTCTGTTGTGATAGATGTCGACTCAGAAATTCTCAGAAAAGCCCTATAACTGTTGCAACGCCAAACAGCACGGAACCTGAGTCACTTTCCTCCTCTTCGGCTAACAAAGTTGAAATGCCGTACTCTAGTACATTTGAGACAAATATCATGCCAATAACTAGAAATACCGACTCTGAATCGTGCATGGATGAAGCCTCTAATCCTTCTTTGTTGTCGCATCAAATCTCAGATGCATCAACTCAAACACATATATCTGTGCTGTCAGAAGATCTCAGCGCTAACTCCTTCCCTACGGAAACTCTGAATCCAACCTTTGGTATTCTGCAATCAACTGAATTCCAGGAACTACTCTTTAACACTATGCAGAAAATCCTCATTCAAACTCATCTAATCAGCGCACCTCATACTGCAAACTCTGAAATTCTCCTGGATTCTAATACACTCAATGAAGGAAACAGCGAGCTATACACGGAGATTTGTGGTATAAAAACAATATTAGCTAATCAACAGGCTGAAATTTCTGACATTAACGCCCAAATTAAAAATCTCACATCAGTTATGTCTTGCCACTTAAGGGAAGCTAGGAAGAATTCTGAACCTACTCTCGACACCAATGGGCTCAAAGTGAATACGAATTCTTCATTAACTGACGATGCCCTCAGTACTGAGACCAGATCTTCACCTTCCACCGGCCTCAATACTTCTACTGCTGCAAATATTAATTTGCCCAAGCCTGCTAACATTCATGATTCAAGTCATTCAACTGAGCAATTTATTGCCAAACAGACTCTGTTAGATGATTCTTCTGATGTAAACAGAACCACTCCTCCCACCTACTCTCCTCTGCGGAACAGTTCTGTCTGTACTTCTATTTCACAAGCTCAGAGTCACCAAGCGGAATCCTCTTCAACATCAGTTAAGGCAACATATGCAAAAATAACTGCTGCCACATCTAATGAGGTCTGCAAACCTGTCTGTAGATCTGCCGCCACAGTGAGTAAACCTGTTTCTGATTGCCAGTCTCAAATATCGCACCAAAGATCAAAACAGAACAAACCGTCAGAAAATATTAAAGCATCTATATCTCAAGGTACTTTCTCCAAGCTTCCAGCCATAACTCATCAAACACAGAATGTAACTACTGCAGAAAAATCTCAGTTACTCAAACACAAGTATAATATCACAATTATTCCCACAAAAGACCGAATTTTTCTTTCTAGACTTGGACCCTCCACTAAATCTGAAGATCTTATCAACCTAATTAAAGAAGAATATGGTTTCGGAGTAGATGTCCGTTCTCTGAAGACACGATGTCCCGCCTACTCATCTTTTATAATAACATGCCTTCCATCACAAACAGAAAAAGTGTTGAATCTAAGATCCCTTTTATCAGGGGCTCTAGTAAAACGCTTCACGGACAGACCATCAAGGGAGTCCAAAATCTCCTCTCCACCGGCATAGCAATCAGATACCCTGCTATCTACACATACTACGTTCTCCTCTCGTCATAGAATCCCCAGATCCCAACTGTTCAGTGTTTACCTTCAGAATTGCAGGAGTATAATTAGCAACCTAAACCACTTCAGAGCAATCCAAGGCTCACATATTTACGACATTTACCTGCTCACTGAAACCTGGCTCTCCATTGATATTGATGATCAGGAGATTATAGATGGTCAATATACAATCCATAGAAAGGACAGAGGATCTCGTGGAGGCGGAGTAGCTATTATACATTCTAACCGTATACTCTGTGAAACTGCATCAAATTTCACAAATATTGAATCAGTGTACTGCCTTCTTCATCTTGGCAAGTTAAAGGTTTTAATAGTATTGCTTTATTTTCCACCTCCCTTAACTAATATAGACCTCCAGTACTTAGAAAGCTCGCTGGAATCAATCTTCCCACTAATTCAATCTGCCGACATAGCAATGGTTTTGGGTGACTTTAACTGTCAAATGGCCAATTTAGAATCTTCTTCTCCATCACTGCAGACTAGGGCTCTCTTTAATATGCTTCACAGCTATGGTCTGGAACAAATTTGCAACTTTCCAACCAGAGAAAATGCCTACCTCGACCTAATATTTTCCTCTACTCATATAGATGTTCACACCGACAACCCCATATTTCACTCGGATCATTCACCAATTACTTTTGACATCACAGTGACTTCTCATAACTTCAAATGCAGTTCCCGTACTCCTCGATTCAATTTCAGAAAGGCTGACTGGCCTCTGCTCAACCTAGCTCTAAGAAACGTAGACAAGCAGCTCGCTGACGCTATGGATGACATCGATGTGCTCACCAACAACCTGATTAACTGTGTCCATTCAGTTATATCTGACATTGTTCCTCAATCCCATCTTACCACACGCTCTACCTACCCGCACTGGTATAATAGTGAACTAATACGTAAAATTAAATCCAAAGAATTCTACAGAAACAAATATAAGCAAACAGGTGACAGTCAATACTATGAAATATTCAGCCAACTCCGCAAAGAAGTGAAAACTCTCATATTAAACTCCTACAACATGTATACAGAGTCAGTTCAGGATAGTCTGCTTACTCACAGAGATATCAAACCATTCTGGAATTTCATGAAGCATAAGAATATAACCAGTAGAAAGTTACAACTCCGAAACGCAGATGGAATTCTCTTATCTGACGAATTCAGTATTGCTCAAGAGTTTGCCAAACACTTTTCTAGAATTCAAACAAATGATACATTGAGACCTGCCTCATTTCCTGACTTCACACCTGTTAAAGATGATATAATCATTAATCTCTTTATCACTGATGAAGATTTAAATTCGGCATTAAAAAGCATGAAAAATGAATATACTAGAGGCCCAGATGACATTCCAGGCTTATTTTGGAAAAGGACTATCACTACATTGAAACCCCTCATACTGCGGACCTTCAACCTGTCTCTCAGGCTGGGGAAGTATCCTAAGCACTTTAAGCAGGTCAATATAGTTCCTATTTTCAAAAAAGGTGATAAAAATGACGTATGCGATTACAGACCCATAACCTTGCAAAACAGCCTGGCTAAACTCTTCGACACAGCAGTGCACAAACATCTCTTCGAATTCTTCAAGCCTTTCATCGATCAGAATCAACATGGTTTCTGCAGTGGCAAGTCAGTAGTCACAAATTTACTTCCTTTCTGGCAATACACCTCGGAAGCTCTTGATAACCACCTACAAGTTGATGCAGTCTACACAGACATATCTAAGGCATTTGATAAAGTCCCGCACGAACAGCTTCTGGAAAAACTTAAGCTATATGGCATCCGTGACCCTTTGCTCTCATGGCTACGCAGCTATATTACGCATCGTTCCTTGAGCGTTATCATCGATCAAGTGAACTCAGACTGTTTTATACCACTAAGCGGAGTACCACAAGGCTCTCCCTTAGGTCCTCTTCTCTTCATTGTTTTCGTAAATGATCTTCCTTCTTTCATCTACACCTCCAATGTTCAAGTTGCTCTCTATGCAGATGATCTTAAGATCTACTCAGCAGTGAAGGAGACTACCGATTCTCAACAACTTCAACGTGCTCTCAATAAATTCTCTCTGTGGCTATCTCTGAATGGCTTGTCTACTAACCCCTCGAAGTGCAAAGTTATCTCTTTCTCATCTTGCAGATCTCCACAACTAATGAATACGGAGTATAGTATTAACTCTGTGATCATCGAAAGGTGTGACCAAGTTAACGACTTAGGGATTCTCTTTTCCAGCAGTGCTAAATTCGATGCCCATGTCCTTAAAATCACCAGCAAAGCATTTAAAACACTGGGATTCATCAAACGGAACACATACAAGTTCAAAAGCTACAGATATGCGGTTATCCTCTATAAAACTATTGTTCTGCCAATCCTTGAATTCAGTTCACCCATCTGGAATCCTCACACAAAGACTTTAACTAACAAAATTGAAGCAGTCCAGAAAAACTTTATCCGTTACCTTACGTACCGCAATCCTCTATTCTATCACTCAGTGTATTATGAATCGCTGTGTGATTACTTTCATCTGAGGCCTCTGTGCACTAGAAGAGTTACTGCTGACATCGCCCTCCTAGCCAAAGTAATCACTGGAATTTATGAAGCATCTGATATCCTGAGTAAAATAAACTTCAATGCTCCTTGTAGACAAGTCAGGAACCTTACACCGTTTCGCCTTGACTCTGCCAACACGGACTTAATGAAGTTCAGTCCACTGAACAGAATCAGCAAATCAGCAAATGACTCTCTCATTGACTTCTTTGACAACTCCCAATCACTGATGAACTCCATCCACAAGTTTGCCTCTTCACTTAAACTGCAAAGTGACTAGCTCAAATCTAATTATTGTAGCTTATTATTTGTTATATTATTTTTCTATTCTCTAACGGATTAATTATTACTTGTTTTACCGGTAACTTAACTTAATACAATCCTCTTTTGTACATATGCTTTTATTGTTTGAATCTATATCAATGTTTATCGTCCTGTTAGATTTCATATTATTGTTATTATGTTTATTGATCTGATCTCAGATACACTGTTAATGGTTACCTGTTGTGTATCTTTTTATTAATAAAATAAAATAAAATAAAATAAAAATAAAATAAACCCGTATTTGTGTCTGTAAATTGCGTATGTTCTATGGTCGATTTGCCTGTTTTGCTGGACGAAAAAACCTCAGTTACTAGGGAGAAAAACCTTGCTATCTACGCCTGAGACCGACTAACTCAGCCACGGAGTGAAAAAAGCCCATTAAAGTTCCTCGCGTCATCGACGGGATTCGAACCCAGGCCTTTTCCACCCGGTGTGGGGAGGACGGTGACGATACCACTGTGCTACGCGCGCAGACTTTGCGGAGGAAGAAATGGACACGGGACAGCGTCCATTCTTCTCCAAAAAAGATAAATCGAAGACTGATAAGAGTAAGCCCTCAGCACCTCGGAAGCCGTCTGATGGACCCACCAAGCCAAAATAATGGCTAAATTCCTACAATGGAATTGTCGTGGAATCCGGCGAAATACTGATGACATCAAGGCCCTCCTGCAAAAGCACGAGCCGGTTTGCTTTGCTTGCAGAAGACTTCTCTAAAGGCAAATGATGATCCCACCATGCATAACATCACAATTTTTCGTAAGGATAGAATTGCGGATGGTCCTGCTCATGGAGGAGTGGCTGTCCTTGTGGGCAACCAGACCCCTTGCTAGTTACAACCAGCATAGAGGCTGTTGCAATTCGCCTTACAGTGGGATTTTTATTAACCGTGTGCTCTATTTATTTGCCACCTAGGACTGACATCTCCCAGGAAGACCTTGATGATCTTGTAACGCAGTTGCCTCCCCCTTTCTTACTTCTCGGGAATTTTAATGGACATAACACCCTGTGGGGTAGTGCTAACATCAGTGGAAGGGTACGAGTCATAGAGCGTATGCTAAATGACAATGACCTTTGTCATTATCATTTAGCTTCTAAATACTGGAACAAACACCTTCTTCCACATGCCTACCCGTACGTTTTCTGCCATTGATCTCTCTATCTGCTCCCCTTCTCTACTCCCTTCATCAATTGGGAAGTGGAGAAGAACCCATATGGAAGTGATCACTTCCTTGTGATAACCTCGTTACACAATGGAAGACCGTGTGTTCCTTTCAGGTTACCACGGTGGAAGACTGATCAGGCTGACTGGACTGCCTTCCAACATCAGGCAAATTTTGACCTCCATACCGTCAGTCAGGAGCCTATCAATGATGCAGTAACGTACACCACAAATTATTATCCAAGCAGCTGCGAATGCTGTTCCAAAAATATCTGTCCGGTTTCCGCCATTTCCCAAACCATGGTGGAATTCACAATGCACAGCAGCAAAAAAAGGCTCAAAACAAAGCCTGGGGGATATTCCGACGATATCCCACCACGGCCAACCTTATAGCCTTTAAACGCGCAAGAGCCAAAGCACGCAATATCCGCCGTCAGAGTCAAAAGGAATCGTGGATCCGTTTTACTTCATCTAGTCCACTAATACAAAGTTGGTCTGGGACAAAATCTGGAAAATGAAGGGAAAATATACATCCCACAATTCTTCAATCCTAGATTATAATGGATGCACTATTGCAGATCCAACTGCAATAGCCAATTCTCTTGGGGAAACATTCTCTAACATCTCTGCAACGTCTTCGTATTCCCCAGAGTTCCTGGTCCTGAAACATAAAATCGAAAAACAGGCACTTCATTTTAAGTCTAAGAGCGTTTATCCCTACAACGGGGCATTCACTATACAGGAACTGAAAAGAGCTCTCATTCTTTCCAAAGCAAGTGCTGTCGGACCAGATGGCATCCATTATGAAATGATTAAGCATTTTTCATCAAAATCTATGGATCACCTGCTCCTTCTATATAACAGAATCTTTATTGAAGAGCAGTTTCCGGATTCCTGGCGCAAGGCAATCGTTCTTGCCTTTTCTAAACCAGAAGGAACCAAAAGTCCCTACTAATTATCGTCCTATTGCTCTGACTAGCTGTCTGTGCAAAATCCTGGAGAGAATGGTTAATTTTCGTTTAATGTGGTATTTAGAATCAAATGACCTTCTCTCCAACATACAGTGCGGCTTCCGAAGGAACTGGTCCACTCTGGACCATCTGATTAGACTGGAAACATCTATCCGCGATGCTTTCCTAAAACGTGAACATTTGGTGTCTGTTTTCTTTGACATGGAGAAAGCGTATGACACAACTTGGAGATTTGGCATCTTAAAAGATTTGCATAGCCTTGGTCTTAGAGGGCCTCTCCCCATTTTTATTAAAAACTTTTTAGCCAATCGATCTTTCCAAGTTCGTGCGGGATCCTCACTCTCTCGATTCTTCAGCCAAGAGGAAGGAGTACCACAAGGATCAGTATTAAGCGTCACGCTTTTCGCCATCAAAGTAAATTCCATCACAGAACAACTTCCTCCAACTGTAAATAGTGCCCTCTATGTTGATGACTTTAGCATATTTTGTCAGTCATGCAACATGAGGGTTATTGAAAGATAACTGCAAAAAGCCATTGATCGTCTTAATTCCTGGGCACTTGCTAATGGCTTCAGGTTCTCGCCGGAGAAGACCGTTTGCGTACACTTTTGTCGTAAGCGTAATCGTCATCCTGAACCTGAATTAAGGCTAGGACAAAATGCTATTCCAGTAGCAGTGGACACAAAATTCTTGGTACTCGTGTTTGATAAAAAGCTGACCTTTCTGGATCACATCCGTCAACTCCGCACAAAGTGCACAAGATGTCTGAATATTCTGCGCTCTCTCTTCTCTTCATCTTGGGGTGCGGATCGATGCACCCTACTACGCATTTACCGTGCGCTTGTACGATCCAGACTAGATTACGGGTCCCTGGTATACAATTCGGCCAGAGACAGTGTACTTCGATGGCTGTATCCTGTCCATCATCAGGCTCTCCGTATCGCTATTGGAGCATATCGAACATCTCCTGTCCAGAGCTTATACGTCGAAGCAAACGAACCACCGTTATTGCTTCGACGTAAGCAGTTGTCTCTAAAGTACGCTTTAAAACTGAAATCCCTGCCAGACCATCCCACGTGGCGATTCGTTTTTGAGCCACGATGGGAAAATTTGTACAACACCTGTAAGACTACCAATCGTCCTTTTGGTATTCGTCTCCAAGAGCTACTCAAAGAACTTAAGATCAAGGTAGACAAGGTTGCTCAAACACCAAAGCAACCCCTTCCACCCTGGCATGCTCATGTTCCAGCATGTAACTTGTCCCTTAGAAATTGGGGAAAGTCGGACACTCCATCACTCCAGCATCTGTCTACCTGCAGCTTTATTCAGCACACCGAGCTGAACATTCTGACTTCGCGCCAGTTTACACAGACGGCTCGAAGTCGGAATCATATGTGGGATCTGCTGCTGTCTTTCCGGACACCACCATATCACAGCAGATTCCTTTGGTATGCTTTTCCCATATCCAGGCCGCTTCTCTGAGGCAATCATCTTGTATGCTATCTCAGTTTTTCCATTGTTTAAATTATCTTCAACTTCCTTTCATATTTCATCCATCAATTTTCCTTTGCCCTTCTGCATTCCTCGGTCACTTTATTTCTTAGTCGTCTGTACTGTTCTTGTCTTTCGGCTGTATTCTTCTTTCTTTCTTTCTACAATCAGGTTGAGAATTTCACTTGTTATCCATGGCTTTCTTGGCTGTAGTCTCATGTGTTCAATTACTTTGTTTGCTGTATCTTCCAGCGTCTCTTTCGCTGTCTTCCATTCGATATGGTCTTTTTTTTTGTTTCAAGTATTGGATCTGTTTCTTTCATTGTATAACATATATACGTATATTATATGATCAATATACAGAAATGAATCTGTCGTTAGGTGGCGTGGTGTCCGTGATTGAAATTCTCTTTTATTAAGAAACGGGAGTCATTTGTAACGGATTTTGGAATTTTCTGATTGCAGTGAGTATCTTAAACCGATTTAAGAGTTTTCAAATACAGTATATTTGACAAAACACATTTTAAAAACGTTTTAACAATTTGCTAGTTGCATATATCAGGTAAGAAGTGCATTTCTTGAAATGAAAACGCTTATATAGGAATCATTAAGCCTATATCGGTTAAGGTACAAACAAAATGAATTTATCATCAATATTTTCTAAGCATTGATGTTGTTGTACTGGACTTCAATGCTTTCATTGAAGTCCAGTCAATGAAATTTAATGCTTTTATGGAAGAACAGTCCAGATTTCTGTCTGTTTTATAAAAGACGATTTGTGAACATTTTTTGTTCACAAATAACAAAAATAAAGGAACTGAGAGTTAAGTAAGGTTATTAAACGCAGATTTTATTTACAATGTGTTTTAAAAAGTAATTTGTATTCACATGCAGATAAAGAAAGATGCCTCCTGGAGAAAAAGCAGATTAACGGCTGCAAATCTTATTGGAGACAAGAGACAGTAATTAATGTGAATACTCATATTGTAACCTTAACCGAATATTAATTATATATGAATTATTATTCCTGGATGTCAATTTTGTAAATGAATTGAATTTTATAAATAACAAACAGCAATTTTAATTTTTATTTTTCTCGTGGAATAATCAAATCCCTGGAATAATCATCATTGGCGTTAAGTACAGTGTCAGGCTAATGCTACATACATGGGTCCAGTTTCAGACTTCAGCACTGAACATTGCCAACAACTCAAATTATTCGGTAACTGGCGCCATCTTTCGGCACATATCTGTACAATTTAACAATCTTTAATTTGAATTTTCAAAGCATAAAAAATATGTTACCATGGAACCATAACGTACGTTTTTTTTTCTGTCTTTTTTTTTTTTTCGTTATATTAATTAAAGTTCTATATAAGTGAAGGATTGCTTTATTTGTAATTGTGGTACACTATTTTGGAAATGAAATAACTAATCGTACAAATTTTTTTGTTTTTTTTAATGGTTGGATTTGCGAAAATCCAAGAATGAAGAATGCGAACAAATAGTTGTGAGTGTGGAATCCAATAGTGAATAGATGTTGACTAGATGAAGCATGCTGAGACTTGCGTGAAGAAAGAGATGGAATTACAGAAAGCTGATTCAGAACAATACTGACACTGATAATATCTATAGTAAAGCATGCAGTTGGAACTTAATATCTATTGACAGGCAATGGAGTTAATTTCTAACTGAAGAATTTTAACTGCTCTATCTTGGATGATGCCTGAGAGTTTAAGAGGAGCACCACACCAGATGTTGGAACAATGTTCACGGCAAAACATGTTTAGATGAAAAGCAGCATAGTGTTAGGCAAAAGGCCCATCCGGTGGTTTCCCACATCTGCGCCATATGAACTCTGTGGAGACAAACAGTATCACTGTGAAAGCCAGAAAGTGTTGTATATGAAGTATTGTGTTGGTTTTTTCTTTTTGTGTGACCTGGCTTTTGGCAGTTGAGCCACTGGTGGAACCCACGTTGCCCGCACACACCACTAGGAGGTAGCTAGGCTGTCCATCTGGCTGGTTTCCGCCAGGTTCGCCTGAGCTTTCAGGACAGAGACCAAGTAACAGAAAAAAAAAAAAAAAAATGAAATAAACAAAGGGCAACAGTCAAGAAGGGAGTGGTGAAGCAGAAAAGAACAGCTGCTGTAGTGAAGGTGGCAGCTCTAAGTTCAGTGGAGCTGGAGTTGTTCCACCAGGTGAAGAATTAGGTGTGGGAGAAGAAGACCCATGATGTAGGAGAGGAAATCACCCAGCAAGATTTCCGATGGTTGGTGGCCATCGGTCTGCTCGGGTCATGCAGCCATGGAGTCCTACCCAGCAAGCTGGGTTAGCAGTTTCACTTGGGCAAATGTCCAGGTGAGAAGGTTTTTCTGTTGATGGTAATAAATCCAACCCAATGTACGGTCGGTTAGGAAATACTACCCTACAGGAGGGTTAGCAAGAAGTCATGTCTGGACGGGTTGTGTCAAAACCATGGGTGCCATGACCATGAAAGCTGTTTCCAGTTAGAGGGTACCGCTCTAGTTCTGTTTTTGTCAACTTGCGGAGGGAAGGGGATAACCTTTAGAGATGAAGGTTAAGATGAATGGTCAGAAGACTAGTTATCAATTGAGGCAGTTGCCTATGCAAGGTGTGATCTTCTTACGGCAAACAAGTTCTGGGCAAAATTCGTTAAAGCTAAGTAATATTCCTGCTCAGTAATGTACAGATATTCTCTGTCTCGTGGGTGATCGTGTATGTTGGAAATTAAACTGCATCTTAAGTCTTCGCAATTAGGACACTTATAACCCATATGATCCTAATTCTCTTCCTGCCCACAGGAGCAATAGGGGTCCTCTTCAATACTCATCAGGATCAGCTTCTGTTTTCTGTTTGTTAGATAATTGACCGGTAATAAGATATGTAGCATGACGACCAGGATAGAACCAAGTGGGAGCTTTGGGGAAAACTGTAGCGACCTGGGGAATAATGTTCTTCGTGATTGGTTCTTTGCTTGTGTCTGTCCATCTCTGCTGCCAAATTTGGTCAGTATAGAGAGGAAGGTTCACTTTTCCGTATGAATCTTTTTTGTGAGATTGATCGTATGGTTAAGGATGGTGGCCGGAGTTCCTTTTGATAGGAGATAGTGTATTCCACTGCAACCATCTCCAAGTCTAAAGGCAGGAAACCCCGTCAAAACCTGGAGAGCAGGTTTGCTGACTGTGCAGCAGGCCCTTATCATCATGAGTAACATGCAGCGCTTGATGGTTTCAAGTTTCTGAATATTCCTAACTGTTGTGACTCTGCTAAACCATGCTCAGACACTATACGTGATTATGGACAGAAACACAGACTTATAGAGAAGATAGGTGCATCGCTTTAGCACAGGTCGCTCCTATTCAGACGAGCGATCATGGTCGTGTTGTTGCGCATTTTTGAATGTAGGTATGCTAGGTTTGGCTAAAAGAAGTTTACTGTCTAACATAATTCTTAAGTATTTGAGTTCCGAGATTAGAGGGACTGTAAGTCCTGCTTTCTTGATCTGTGGAGGTCTGGTGGTCTATAGGGTTCCCTTGAATAGAATCGATTTTTTTTTTTTTTGCAGAGGGAGAGCTGCAGCACCGAGGGCTAAAATGAGAACCTAGTTTGTTTCTTTACTTTTTTATGCCGAAGCAGGGACATATTTATGCACAGGTGTTTAAAGTGCTAGCAGCGAGGTCCCTGTCAAAGGGAAGCCCAAAGAAACGGTTTGAACGAGCCCGCTTTGTTGACTTAATGCCTGGTATCCTGGACAGCCTAAATCCATCCTGTGGATAGGCAACAACATCTTTCTGGATAATCCTTGTATTTATATACAGTATATGAAAGGGTGAAGCAGGAATAGCAATGGAGTCAGTGGTTATACCGACTTCATGTTAAATTGACGTTCCACTCCCTTTTTCTTGTTACCTAGTATGAGAAAAATATTAATTCTGATTAATTAATTTAATATTTCTCTAAATGTATTATAAAATGGGTTTAATCTTTTCAGGTGAATAATAAGGAACACATTTGAGTACCACAATGACTGATAACAAAGGAAGTCCTTTCATCTCTAAGCGTTGCGAGAAGATATTTGCAAAGCATTCGTCTCTTCGTCAGCACAGGAAAATTCATTCTCGCCAGAATATCTTCAGATGTGCAACTTGCGACAAAACATTTCGTACTTCATCACTCCTTCATCGCCATGAGGATATTCACAGCAATAAGAGGCCTTTCACTTGCGAAACTTGTGGGAACACATTCAATCGTTCATACTATCTTACTGTGCACAAAATAATCCACACAGGGGAAAAGCCTTTTTGTTGCTACATTTGTGATAAAAGATTTTCACAAAAGCGTAACTTGGTACGCCACATGACGATCCACTCTGGCGAGAAGCCTTTTCAATGTGAGATTTGTGATCGAAAATTCTCACAAAATTCACACCTTTCAAGTCATCTCACAAGTCACACCAAAGAGAAGCCTTTCACATGCGGATATTGTGAAAAATCATTTTCGACCTCATCATATCTATCGGTACATAGACGTATTCACACTGGGGAAAGGCCCTTTTCCTGTGACAGCTGCTCAAAAGACATTTAGTAATTCATAAAATTTAAGACGTCACAAGGGACTGCATTCTGCGGAAAAGCCCTATTCTTGTGAATTCTGTGACAAGACATTTTCAAGTCGAGGAAATTGTGTGTGCCACATGAGTCCACACGAGTGAGAGACCATTTTCGTATGGGTTTTGCCAGAAATCTTTTTCACAGTCTTTCAGTCTAACCAGGCACATAAGGGTCCACACCAGAGAAAAACCCTTTACATGTGCAACGTGTGGAAAATCATTTTCTCTGAACTTCAACTTGTCCAAGCATAGCAAACTCCACTCTAAATAAATGTCCCTTCAAAATGCTTTTGTTTTTAATGTTCACATGAGTCAGCTGCTTAACAAACTAGATTTATTTTTCACAAAAATTCCTTTATTCGTGGCATGAAGCTTTTCGTTGCCGTCTTTACTTGGAATTTCCCAATTTAAAGTCTTTTCTCTTTTAATATTTTTAATGACATTTTAGTTTCTTTTCAGTTTTCATCTTGTCTATGTATTTTATTAATTTTCTAAGATGTAATTTGTTTCTTTACATTTTATTGACATACTGTAATATTTGATATCTATTATATTTCTTAAATTTCTGTAATGTTTCTTATTCTGTAATATATGGTTTCTTTATGATGTGAGTACTCCTAATTTGGACAGTTCTGCATTTTACGTAGAGTGACAGGAAGTTCGAAAATTATTGCAAACTATATCAGAAACAGGAGTGAGCGCTGAGAGATCAACAGAGAAGGCACTCCTTCCCTAAATGAGGGAGAGTGCAGGCATAGAGAAATCAGTGGGATGGCAGGAGTGAATGCAGCATCGAGAAGGGTCTTCTTCGCTTCCAGAGAACTACAAAATTGTAAGAAGGCGCTGAAAGCTTGCTTGTTTACAATCAGAGAATGGAGCGAATTAAGGTCTGAAAGGAGGAGCTGTTATCGGAGATCAAGGAGGTTTGATCTAAAGGAGGAGCTGTTGTCGGAGGTCAAGGTAAGCCACGCAGTTTTGCAGGAGATCAGCCCATTCTTCCTCAAAAATTCCAAACTGTTTTAGGCGGTCCTCAAACAGTTTGGAGTTTTTGATTGTTTGTTAGATTGTTTAGACGGGCCTAAAGCAGTTTGGAGTTTTTGATTGTTTGTTGGATCCTTGACCGTTAATAAGATATGTAGCATGAAGACCAGGATAGAACGAAGTGGGAGCTTTGGGGAAAACTGTAGCGATCAGGGGAATAATTTTCATCGTGATTGGTTCTTTGCTTGTGTCTGTCCATCTCTGCTGCCGAATTTGATCAGTATAGAGGAAGGTTCACTTTTCCGTATGAATCTTGTTTGTGAGATTGATCGTATGGTTAAGGATGGTGGCAGGATTTCCTCTTGATAGGCGATAGTGTATTCTACTGCGATCATCTCCTGGTCTAAAGGCAGAAAACCCCGTCAAAACCTGGAGAGTAGGGATGCCGACTGTGCAGCAGGCCCTTGTCATCATGAGTTACATGAAGTGCTTGATGGTTTCAAGTTTCTGAATATTCCTAACTGTGGTGACTCTGCTATACCATGCTCAGACACTATACGTGATTATGGAAAGAAACACAGACTTATAGAGAAGACAGAGGAACATCGCTTTAGTCCCAGTCGCTCCTACTCAGACGCGCGATCAGTTGCGGATTTTTGAATGTTGGTATGGTTAAAAGAACAGTGTACTGTCTAACATAATTCCAAAGTATTTGAGTTCCGTGATTAGAGGGACTGTAAGTCCTGCTTTCTTGATCTGTGGAGGTCTGGTGAGCTATAGGGTTCCCTTGAATAAAATCGATTTTTTTTTTCTTTTTGCAGAGGGAGAGCTGCAGCACAGAGTGCTAAAAAGAAAACCTAGTATGTTTCTTTACGGTTTTTGTTTTTGCCGAAGCAGGGACTTATTTATGCACAGGTGTATAAAGTGCTAGCAGGGAGGTCCCTGTCAAAGGGAAGCCCAAAGAAGTGGTTTGAACGAGCCCGCTTGGTTTTTTTGTTGACTTAATGCCTGGTATCCTGGACAGCCTAAATCCATCCTGTAGATAGGCAACAACATCTTGCTGGATAACCCTTGTATTTATATACAGTATATGAAAGGGTGAAGCAGGAATAGCAATGGAGTCAGTGGTTATACTGACTCCATGTTAAATTGACGTTCCACTGCCTTTTCTTGTTACCTTGTATGAGAATAATATTAATTCTGATTAATTAATTTAATATTTCTCTAAATTTATTATAAAATGGGTTTGATCTTTTCAGGTGAATAATAAGGAACACCTTTGAGTACCACAATGACTGATAACAAAGGAAGTCCTTTCATCTCTAAGCGTTGCGAGAAGATATTTGCAAAATATTCGTCTCTTCGTCAGCACAGGAAAATTCATTCTGGCCAGAATATCTTCAGATGTGCAACTTGCGACGAAACGTTTCGTACTTTATCACTCCTTCACCGCCATGAGGATATTCACAGCAATAAGAGGCCTTTCACTTGCAATACGTGTGGGAAGACATTCAGTCGTTCATACTATCTTACTGTGCACAAAAGAATCCACACAGGGGAAAAGCCTTTTTGTTGTGAGATTTGTGATAAAAAATTTTCCAAAAAGCATGTCCTTATACGCCACATGAAGATTCACTCTGCTGAGAAGCCTTTTCAATGTGACATTTGTGATAAAAGATTTTCACAAAAGGAAAACGTTATAGTGCATATGAGGATTCACTCTGGTGAGAAGCGTTTTCATTGTGATATTTGTGATCGAAAATTCTCACGAAATTCACACCTTTTAAGTCATATCAGAAGTCACACCAAAGAGAAGCCTTTCACATGCGGATATTGTGGAAATTCATTTTCCTCCTCATCAAATCTATCGGTACATAGACGTATTCACACTGGGGAAAGGCCCTTTTCCTGTGACAGCTGCTCAAAGACATTTAGTAATTCATCAAATTTAAGACTTCACAAGGGACTGCATTCTGCGGAAAAGCCCTATTCTTGTGAATTCTGTGACAAGACATTTTCAAGTCGAGGAAATTGTGTGTGCCACATGAGAATCCACACGAGTGAGAGACCATTTTCGTGTGGGTTTTGCCAGAAAGCTTTTTCGCAGTCTTTCAGTCTAACCAGGCACATAAGGGTCCACACCAGAGAAAAACCCTTTACATGTGCAACGTGTGGAAAATCATTTTCTCTGAACTTCAACTTGTCCAAGCATAGCAAACTCCACTCTAAATAAATGCCCCTTCAAAATGCTTTTGTTTTCAATTTTCACATGAGTCAGTTGCGTAACAAACTTGATGTATTTTTCACAAAATTTCCTTTATTCGTGGCATGAAGCTTTTCGTTGCTACGAATCACATTTTACTGTTCGTCAACGTCTTTACTTGGAATTTGTTTCTTTACATTTTATTGACATTCTGTAATATTTGATGTCTATTATATTTCTTAAATTTCTGTAATGTTTTTTATTCTGTAATAAATGGATTCTTTAAGATGTGAGTATTCCTAATTTGGACAGTTCTGCATTTTACTTATAGTGACAGGAAGTTCGAAAATTATTGGAAACTATAGTAGAAACAGGAGTGAGCGCTGAGAGATCAACAGAGAAGGCACTCCTTCCCTAAATGAGGGAGAGTGCAGGCATAGAGAAATAGAGTGGGATTTCTCTATGCCTAGATGAGTGTGCTAGGTAGAAAT
Organism: Mastigoproctus giganteus; assembly: GCF_048544385.1. Classification (NCBI taxonomy): domain Eukaryota; kingdom Metazoa; phylum Arthropoda; class Arachnida; order Uropygi; family Thelyphonidae; genus Mastigoproctus; species Mastigoproctus giganteus. Next base: position 23,711,286 of record NC_143575.1, read on the forward strand.
CAGTGGGATGGCAGGAGTGGATGCAACATCGAGAAGGGTCTTCTTCACTTGCAGTGAACTACAAAATTGTAGGAAGGCGCTGAAAGTTTGCTTGTTTGCAATCAGAGAATGGAGCGAATTCAAGTCTGAAAGGTTGGTCTAAAGGAGGAGCTATTGTCAGAGATCAAGGTGAGCCACGCAGTTCTGCATTAGATCAGCCCATTCTTCCTCAAAAACACCAAACTGTTTTAGGCGGACCTTGATGGAGCCGTGGCCAGTTATCAAAATGTGTTTTCCACGTTCTCAGTAAACCAGGACGGTGCGTTTGGTTAAGAAGCTGATGTCTAGTAAAAATTTTCAGGTGGCTCCGCCTTTGTTTGGAGAGGATCAGCGGAACTTAGAGAAAAAAAAAAAAAAAAACTCAAGTGTATTATTAGGGTCACCTGGACATTTTCTTTCAACTACCCATGTGTTTTGTGTGTGTAAATGGCGTGTGTTCTCTGGTCGATTTGCCTGCTTGGTGGACGAAAAGACCCTGTGTTTTCAGGAAAAAAACCTTACTGTCTACTCCTGAGACTCTAACTCAGCCAGGGAGTGAAAATTGCCCATAGAAGTAGCTCGCGTCATCCACGGGATTCGAACCCGGGGCTTTTCCCTTATTTGTAGTATTATTGTATTGAACCTAATGTTTATATATGCCTAATTTATGTACGACTTCTGTCTTCTGTCTAAGTTATAATGTACAAATGTATAAAGGCACCCTCCTAGCTGAAGGCTGTTCAGGAGTGAAGCGTATGCAATAAATTGAATAATATTAATAACTGAATGCTACCCGTTGACCACGTGATCACGAGAGTGCGGAGTTCGTCGACCTACGTTTCATAGATAAGGTGTCAGTGGTTCAGTAGGTAGTAAAATTCCGAGCGTGATGGGTAAAAGGACGAATTTATCGGACTTTCATGAAGGACACATTGTGGATGCTCGACGAACTGGTGCCTCGATTTCCCAAACGTCTGAACGGGTATGGTGTTCGAGATCAGCCTTACTTAAAAGTGTACAAGGCTGGTATGAAAATGGTCAAACAGCGACCCGACGGAAAAACTGCAAAGGTCAGCGAAAGGTTGATGTCAGAGGTGAGCGCCGGGTCCGACAACTCGTACGGGCGAACAGGCGCAGCACTGTTCAAGAATTGACTACCCAATGCAACACGGGCCAACCCGGAACAATATCTGGCATGACCATGCGTTGCATGCTCGCACGTATGGGCTATAACAATAGACAACCCGTACGGCATACTCTCCTAACCAAGGTTCATCGGCGTAAAAGACTCGCCTGATGCAAAGAGCATGCAAATTGGATGTTAGAAGACTGGAAGGCGTGGTGGTCGGATGAGTCACGTTATTTACTCCATACCGTGGATGGTCGTGTACGGATTTGGCGGCAACAACATGAGCCTCTTGATCCATCATGCATGGTATCAAAAGTGCAGGCCGGTGGAGGCGGTTGTATGGTGTCGGGCATGTTTCACTGGACCCCTGGTGCATGTGGAACAACAACATGTGGATACACCAATTACCTCCATACCTACATTGCTAGCCGCGTTACACTCTGCTTGGCTTGCCATACCTTACGAACGCTTCCGACATCTTGTTGAACCAATGCCATGTCGGACAGTTGCTGTACTGAAGGAAAAGGGAGGACCTACGAAATATTAGGTAGGTGGTCATAATTCAGTGATCACTCAGTGTACGTAACAATACTAAACATAATGTGCCATTTGGTTTAATGTTATCAATGTACTTATTTTCAGATCTACATATACTCAATAATTTTATGCATCCAAGCTTATATTACATTTAGAATTTGGTACGAAAGCTGCTCTATTACAATTTCTATCCAGAATAAACAGAAGTAAAATAGTATTTTAACCTCCCTACCAAATACAATCCTGGACATTTCGTCAGAATTGATTCTTGAGATTGCTTGATCAAGGAGCAGCGGGACTCAAACTATGTATATATTATTAAGGAAGTCATTTTCTTTTGTCAGTTAGTGTGAACAACAGGCTTAACCGATCGGGCCGGAATTTGTCTCAAATTGAAGATAATTCTTCCTAGGTGTGCAAAAAGCTGTTAAAATTTTAAAATTCTGAATAGTTTTTTTTTTTTTTTTACGGAACGGGCCAGATTTGTACTACAAGTGAGAATAGTTCAACATTCACTTCATAGATGGAGACACAAGAAGATGTTAACTGTTAAACACACAGTTGTCCAAGTTGATAAGGCATTTTTTTCTGATTTACAATTTGCAAGTTCGAACAATCGTGTCCTTTGTTCCCAAAATAAAAAATTAAATTAAATAAAATAATAATAACAATAGTTCTGTACTAGCGCTGCTACCTTAAAAGAAATAACTAATCCTTAGGATTCCATTGCAACGCTCGCTCATTATATGTCCCCACATTGCGCATGCGAGCTCATACACTCATTACCATTCGTTACGTTTAATACATATAAAACGTTCGGAACTAATCATTTTATTGTTATCAACTTCGAGTTAATGTGTTTTTTAAGGTGATAATTTAAGGATTGAGAATTATGTCACAGTCAAGAAGATGTGTTCACCACTATGCTACTCTGAATGGTTGTGTTGAACGTATCTTGTGGCGAAGAAGATAGGCGCCTTTTCGTGTTTCTGAAAATGCTTTCATTATCGATCTGAAATGGTGAAATGAAATAAAATTTATATTTCCTCAGATACAAGAAATAAGAAAGGATTCGACACGTGCTGGCTTACCTACTAACCCAAAACTCGCACTACATTTCTTTCGAACAGCTAGAGAAAACCTTAAATTTTCATACTAATGAGGGAACAAATTTAAAAGAGAAATTCAGGTATGCATTAGTTTCAGGTCTGTGGTTGAGAATCTTTTAGAGAACAATAAAGATCCAGAATACCAGACTACAGTTGAAAATATGTTGGCAAACTTCAAGAAGTGGAGCAGCAACATGATTGTCATGGTACACTTTTACACATTTGGAAGTGTAAATGAAGAACAGGGTGAGGGTTAAAGAGGACATTAAACACATTTAGATGAGGTACCAGGGGAGTTAAAATGTCAACGTCAGGGTTGATATTTGCTGGATACTGAAGAGGTAACGTAAAATAGAAGCATATTCAAGAAAACAAAAGTAACGGAACAATAATAATGAAAGTTTGACCGAGTTTTTAAAGTGAAAGGTGAGTTTTTAGTGTACTTTTTTGATATTCTACCTTTATCTGTAGTATTTTATAGAGGTACAATGAATTGTCCAAAACGTTTCGGGAAAATATCAGGCAATAAAACCTGTGCTACTAATTGCAAAATATTCACCTGTAAGTCATTACATAAACCCATATTTGTTTCTGTAAATTGCGTGTGTTCTCTGATCGATTTGCCAACTTGCTGGACGAAAAAAACCCCAGCTTCTCTGCGGGAGGGAAACCCTGCTATCTACGCCTGAGACCACCTAACTCAGTCATCAAGTAAAAAAAGCCCATTAAGGTTTATCGTGTCATCGACGGGATTCGAACCCGAGCCTTTTCCACCTGGGTTGGGGAGGAAGCTGACGATATCAGTGTTACCCGCGCAGACGGACCAGAGGGACTCAATCAAAATCATATTATTATATTAGGGCCACCCATTATTTGTAATATATATCCATATATATATTTTGTCTGTAAATTGCGTGTGTTCGCTGGTCAATTTGTCGGTTTGCTGGACGAAAAAACCTAGATTCTCGGGGGGGGGGGGGGATGAAACCTTGCTATCTACGCCCGAGACCGACTAACTCAGCCACGGACTGAAAAAAGTCCACTAAAGTTCCTCGTGCCATCGACGAGATTCGAACCCGGGTCTTTTCCACTCGGTGTGCGGAGGACGGTAACGATACCATTGTGCTACCCGCGCAGACTCGTTTAATCAATCATGGTGGTTTTCTGGATGGAGTTGCAAAGCTGGGTCTAGATATATGTTCCATACAGCTCAGCCCATGATCGAACCTTGAGACAGCCTCTCAACATTGGCCTGATTTTTCGTCCAGAGATAGGCAAATCGACCAGAGAGCACAAGACACGCAATTTACAGACATGTATAAACGGGTGTACGTAAGAAATTACGGGTGGCCCTAATATAAAAATAATAATAATAATTTGCTTCTCGGCACGGGGAACTTTTTTTTTTTTTTTATTATTTTTTTACTTATTTTATTTATCAAAACTAAAATTACTGTAACACATAGCGAAAGCGGATACAAAAATAGATTGTGACAAGTTTTATAATAAGAAATATACATATATACATATACATACAAACAAACAGCTTTCGGTTGTTTTGTCAAACTTCCTCAGTTAAACTGGCAGTTAAGAATGGAGCATGAGGGCGTGTACTGACAATCTTGTACGTGAAGTGCGTGATTAATTGTTGGATGTGTCTGTAGGTCACAAGTGTCCATGTGTTTGTAGGTCACACCAGTCAAAGGTATTGATGGGATAGCCACACCTCGTAAGATCAGCCTTGACTTTAGCAATTTCGGTGCGCCTCTCATTTACAGAGCTAGATACGAGTCCAGGTACGAGTTGGCAATGTTCGTGCAGTGGCAAGAAGTTGGCTACGCGCGTGTGTGCTGACCGGAAGTTGGTAAATTGGCCAGCACACATTGATTTACGATGGAGAGTTGTCTTCAAGCGCGTGCCCTCGCGCAGGACAAGGGTGTCTAAGTATGGTGCCTCTATGTTACAGTAATTTTAGTTTTGATAATAATGAATCAAGAGCGCACAGGCCTCTTTAATCATACTTATTTTATTTATTTTCTCCTCTGGAGTGGGCCCTTGGAGGAATCTAGCCCACCTTTTGGGAACATCAGGTGAGTCAGAGTCTTGAATTGAGACACTACGAGCACAATTGGGACTGGCCCACCTTCCCGTGGTGTGGACGAGTACCCAGAATCATTGGTCCAGGTCACTGATGCTTCTGGGTAGCCAACTGGCCAGACACAGCAACAGAACACACACACATAATACACACAAACTTACGTCACACACATCACTGACCCATTTGTAGTGATACTGTTCTTCATAGAAATATGAGGCGGAGTTGAGTCGACATTCTAGGAGCCGCCCTTTACAAAAACACGTGTCCACATGTCCACACATGCTTCTCGGCACTGTCTGCGTGTGTAGCGCAGTGGTATCTTCACCGTCCTCCCCTGACCAAGTGGAAAAGGTCCGGATTCCAATCCCGTCGATGGCGCAATGAACATTAACGAGCTTTTTTCCACTTCGTGGCTGAGTTTGTTGGTCTCACGCTTAGATAAAAAGGTTTTTTTTCCCCCCGTAAGTGGGTTTTTTTCGTCCAGCAAGATAGTCAAATCAACCAGAGAACGCGCAATTAACAGACACAAAATACGAGTTTATATAATCAATTACGGGTAACCCTAATATAATATATTTTTTTTCTTCTCTGTTCTTATCACCGTACCATTCCTCATTTCTCGGTGTTGAGGTCTCACCCAAAGTTAGGCGAGCTGCACCCAGAATTGTTTCCTTTATACAAGTCCATTTGTCTTTGGTCTTGTCACTGTTTTCCCATTCCTGCCGTCTTCGGGCCAACTCTGCCTTTTACTGCCTTTCGATAAGTCTATCTCTCGATTTCTCTACGTTCTGTCGCTTAGTTTTCTCAGCTTTTCCTCTTGCTACTAGGGCTATTTTATACTCCAGTCTGGCTCCAGCTAGAAAATGATCAGAATCAGAACTAACGCCCTGAAAAGAATGGACATTTTCAATTGCAGTAGCCCACCTGTTAGAAACCAGTAAATGATCGATCTGATTAGCCTGATTTATACATGGAAAATCCCCTGGTAAGGGATTTTCTGTGAACAAATCATACTCTCTAAACTAAACCGACTAACTCAGCCACTTTGTGAAAAAGGCTCATAAAGATTCCACACGTCATTGCCTTCCATATTCTATGAAAAGAATACTGAAAGCGCACCGAATTGGGAAAAAAGGTCTCAGTAAAAAAATCATTTTCATATATATTCAGAAATTATTATTATTATTATTATTATTATTATTATTAATAGCCATATAGTGCAAGGAGGCCTGAGGCTTATGCTGCACCAGCCAAAAAAAAAAAAAATTCTGAATTACCCTGAGAGAGAGAGAGAGAGAGAGAGAGAGAGAGAGAGAGAGAGAGAGAGAGAGAGAGAGAGAGAGAGAGAGAGAGAGAGAGAGAATGAAAGTCAGAAGTAGAAGGGTAGGGAATCACCAAGAAAGAGAAGAATGATGATATCCAGCTCAGGACTCCGGGTGTGCCAAGCCCATACTCACCAGATGAGAGCGCCTGGGGTTGAATTCAAAAATAGAACGCGGAGCTTGGCTAGAACTGTAAAGCTACTTATAGAAAATAATTTAGTATAAGAATTAATCCAATAAATCAACTAAATATAAATGAAAACTTAGCATTCTCCAGAGCTGGAAAAATCGTGGTCATTGTGGTAATAACTTCGTATACCATCATCAGTATCATTAATAAATACAAAAAACAACAATGGATCCAACACTATGCCCCGGGGTACACCACTAATAACATCAGTCCACAGAGAGCAATGTCCAATGATTACCACTCTCTGTCGACTCCCACTCAACCATCACCCTATCAATAACAGCAATCTGTCTCCAATGCCACACTGCTCCAGTTCCTTTGTGACTACATCACAGTATCCAATCAAACTGGTCAGACAAGACCTCCCCCCAACAAACCCATGCTGTGCCCGAGCTATAACTGAAGTCTTGTCCAGATGATCCCGCAGTGCCTCCCCAACCAGTGCCTCCCCAACCAGTGCCTCCATTAATTTCCCTGGAACAGAAGTTAAACTAACAGATCTGTAATTAATTACTTGTGTCACCCTCTGATCCTCCTCTGCGAATTGGGGCCACATCTCCACATCTCCAGTCCATGGGCACCTCTCCTGAGTCCAAGGAAGCTCTCACAACTATGGCCAAGGGCCCGCTTACCTCCCCCGCCGCCCCCTCCAACACAACTGGATAGATCCCATCCACCCCAGGCGCCTTTCTTATGTCTATCTTCAACAATTTCTCCGTCACTCCGCTCCCAGTCATTAAAAAATCATTCAACACACTGCCAGAGTTTAATTCACCTCTGGCATTCCCCTCTCTGAACAACTCATTATGTGTGAATGTAGATACAGAACACTCATTCAGTTTGTTAGCCACCTGAGGAGGATCATCAACAGTTGAACCCTCGATATCAAGTGGACCAATATGATTCCTTCTAGAGTTTACACAAATAAAGAACTCTTTGCTGTTCCTCTCTGCATCCCCTGCAAAAGATTTCTCGTAATCTGCCTTCGCCTGCCTAACCGCCCCCGCGATCCGGTTACAGATTAGCTTATATCTATCATAGGCCTCCGTGTCACCTGTTAATCCGCATGTATCCCATGCACTCCTCCTCCCCGCCACATGCCTCACCAGTTCATCCGACATCCATTCAGGTCCGAACCTTGAACAACACTTCTTAGTTGGTATGTAAAGCCTAGCAGCTTCCAAGATTAATTCTTTGAATGCTTCCCATCTTGAATTTCCCATCTTCCCATCTCAGACCACTGTAGTCACCTTTTCGAAAGCAAAAACCGTTCCCTTTACCCCTGATGGCAGTTACCACTTTGAGTAAATCCCTAGGAACATGATGGTAGTTACCTCTATGAGTAAATCCCTTCATGCATTAAGAATCTGCAGATTCTTATTGCATGAAGATATATGCATTAAAAAATAATAGATACTAGAAAGTATTATATTATTAATCGGATAATTATACCTTTGTTTTTCTAATTATTTGCATTTTTACAAATACAGAATTTGAAAATATAATATGTCCATATAGACATAATTAACAATACATAAAACATTTTATATTTATTTTATATTTCGCCAATATATAGTTATCAACACACAGAAAGGATTAATTTGTCCGTTAGGTGGCGTGCAGGTCAGTCACTGAATTGTTTGTTATGTTGATCTGTATCATTTGTAACAGAATTAGTAATTTTTTGCTTGCTGTCCATTGTGGTAAATCAGTTCAGTTTTTGAGTTTTTACATATACTTGACAAAACACTTTTTGAAAGGGTTTAGGAATTTCTCGGTTGCGTATATCAGGTAAGAGTTGTATTTCTTGAAATGAAAACTCGTGTTTTTTGAGCACGTTAAGCCTATAAGTTCAGGCTAAAAACGAAATATGGTCTTTGCTTAAAACGTTCCGTGTGGACAACAACGGAATTATTTAGTTAAATCCAGTTTATTTACAAACAAGTTATAGAAAACAGTTAAAAGTCTTTATTTTTCTGATTGATAAATACAATTGTTCTCCAAAGTATTAATATTTGCTTTGTTACATGGAAATCCCTTACGAATATCTTTAATAAAATAACATCGTTATAATGCATTTGATAGATAGCATAAGTAGCATGTAAAGAATAAGATAAAAAAAAAATATATATATATATATAGGGAGAGATGGTTAAAAAGCTGTAGTTGCGATAATAGTAGAAGAGAACTGAACTCAGATTGGTAAACATCAGTTATATAATTAACGTGAGAAAAATGTTAAATTGCTGGACATCTGAGAATGTAGCACTAAATCTGAGAGAGTCAAAATAAATGAACTGAGACATAAGAAAACATTATTAAACGCAGATTGTGCGTACAGGGATGATTAAAAGTAACACGCATTCACAATTATTAAGGGAGGAGAATGCCAGAAGTTTATCAAACTGTAACAGGATGCCTAATGATTTTATAATAACTGAGAACAGAGTGGAGGAGAAATTGTTCAGATTAAACATAATAAAGGCACCTGGGGTGGATGGGATCTATCCAGTTATATTAAACGAGGCGGCAGAGGAACTATTCCAGATAAAATGTACTTATAAATCAGATATCATGTATGTCATGTATTTTATAATTGTATTACATGTTGTAATATGTAATACAATTATAAAATTGTATATGTATGATAAACCCATTCTGATTAAAGCAATTTGTAGCTGTACTATCGAAAGACAGCTACAAATTGCTTTAATGAGAATTCAGTCCTGGACCTTACGAAATGGATATAATCTCGCTGAACAGGAAACCAGTACCACTCATTTCTGCAAACTTCAGTCACTTCATCCTGGTCCAGAGCTAAAGATAAATAACGTGCCAGTTCCTCTTGCTCACAATGTCCGTTTCCTTGGTCTGATACTAGACAGGAAACTGAACTTTCAAGCACATGTGGCCTATCTTCGAACCATCTGGTTGAAGAAATTAAACATCCTCCGGTGTGTGTCATCCATATCATGGGGCGCTGATCGTCATACCCTCATCCATCTTTATAGAGCTCTCATCAGGTCTCGCTTGGACTATGGCTCTCCAATATATGATTCAGCGAGGAAAAGTACTTTAGAAAGGCTAAACACCATCCAGCACTGTGAGACTCGCTATAGGCGCATTCAGAACCTTCCCGGTTCAGAGCCTGTACATCGAAGCTCCTGAACCTCCCTTACATCTTCGCAGAAAATCATTACTTTTGATGTATGCTGCAAAAATTCGTAGTCTGCCCTCTCATCCTTGTTGGCGATGTCTCTACAATACTGAATGCGAGTCATTTTACATCAGTAAACCTAATGAAAACCGACCTGCTCCACTTAGATTTAAGGAACTAGCTCAATCATGGAACATAGAAATCAGCAATATATTTCAGGGCAAAACACCACCAGATCCACCCTGTGAAAATATCTGTGCAATACATGATGACTACTTTCAACAGTGGGGAAAGAACACGCTGTCTCCTTCCAATATCGCACAGTTACATACAACTTACACTCTTTCTGATGCATGTGAAATCTATACAGATGTATCAAAAACAGAGACCCAAGTAGGTGCTGCTGTAATCTTCCCATCATTTAGCACTTCTGTCTCATTGCCAATAGAATGCAGTATCTTCACTGCTGAGCTCTATGCTATAAACCTAGCTCTGGATCACATTATTGAACATCTAATTCCGCCTGCTTTAATATACACTGACTCACTCAGTGCTGTCTCTGCCATAAATACTAATACCAACTCCTCTCACCCTGTAATAAAACAGATTCATTCTAAGTTACTTGCCTGTAAGGAATTGAACCAAAGTGTGACATTCTGCTGGATTCCAGGACATTCTGGAATAGCCAGCAATGAAAAGAGCAGATCATGCAGCCAAACAACCAGAAACCACTATTTCGCAGACTTTTCAAGTTCCATATACAGATTACAAACACATTATCCATAAAGCATGTTATAACAGCTGGTCATTAATCTGGAAAGGTTATCCAGGAAATAAACTCTACCAAATAAAACCGGAACCAAAGCTGTGGCCATCCAGCTTCAGAAAAAACAGGCGAGATGAAATAATTTTAGGAAGGCTAAGAGCTGGGCATACTCACCTCACTCACCTGTATCTATTAACCAATGACAGCGCTCCCCAATGTATATCATGTCAAGTACAACTGACCATTCGACCTTTGTTAGTGGACTGTCCCCACTTTCAAACCATTCGCTTAGACATCTTTAAGTCAATTTCTAATACGCAGTCATCAATAAATTTATTACAGATTTTGGGAGATGATTTTAATCAAAAACAACTATTTACTTTTCTAAATCGTATAGGAATATATCATAAATTATAGTTATCACAATTAAGCTAATATTTCATATTCACCATTAGAAAGACACGATATGGCCCTAGCAGCCTATGTGTCGTTAAACACAACAACAACAACCCCTAGCCAGTGTCTGTAACCGGGTGTTCTCCTAAGAGAAATAAACTAATGATAAAACTAGATCGTATGTATAGCTTAGCTGAACTAATGATAAAAATAATAAATAACATTGCAACTAATCAAATAATTCTGTAACTGGCGCCATCTTTCGGCACATATCTGTACAAATTAACAATCTTTAATTTGAATTTTCAAAGCATAAAAAATATGTTACCATGGAACCAACACGTACGTTTTTTTTTTCTTTCTTTCTTTTTTTTTAGTTATATTAATTAAAGTTCCATATAAGTGATGTATTGCTTTATTTGTAATTGTGGTACACTATTTTGGAAATGAAATAACTAATCGTAGAAATTTTTTTGGTTTTTTTTCATGGTTGGATTTGCGAGAATCCAAGAATGAAGAATGCGAACAAATAGTTGTGAGTGCGGAATCCAATAGTAAATAGATGTAGACTATATGAAGCATGCTGAGACTTCCGTGAAGAAAGAGATGGAATTACAGAAAGATAATTCAGAACAATACTGACATTGATAATATCTATAGAAAAAGCATGCTGTTGGAACTCAATATCTATTGACAGGCAACTGGTTAATTTCTAACTGAAGAATTTTAACTGCTCTATCTTGGATGATGACTGAGAGTTTAAGAGGAGTTTTGGAAGCACCACACCAGACTTTGGAACCATGTTCACGGCAGAACATGTTTAGTAGCTGTTTAGATGAAAAGCAGCATAGTGTTAGGCAAAAGGCGCATGCGGTGGTTTCCCACATCTGCGCCATATGAACTCTGTGGAGACAAACAGTGTCACTGTGAAAGCCAGAAAGTGTTGTATATGAAGTATTGTGTTGGTTTTTTCTTTTTTGTGTGTCCTGGCTTTTGGCAGTTGATCCACTGGTGGGACCCACGTTGTCCGCACCCACCACTAGGAGGTAGCCAGGCTGCCCATCTGGCTGGTCTCCGTCAGGGTCGCCTGAGCTTCCAGGACAGAGGCCAAGTAAAAGAAAAAAAAATTGAAATAAGCAAAGGGCAACAGTCAAGAAGGGAGTGGTGAAGTAGCAAAGAACAGCTGCTGTAGTGAAGGTGGTAGCTCTAAGTTCATTGGAGCTTGAGTTGTTCCACCAGGCGAAGAATTAGGTGTGCGAGAAGAAGTCCCATGATGTAGGAGAGAAAATCACCCAGCAAGATTTCCGATGGTTGGTGGCCATCGGTCTGCTTGGGTCATGCAGCCATGGCGTTCTACCCAGCAAGCTGGGTTAGCAGTTTCACTTGGGCAAATGTCCAGGTGAGGAGGTTTTTCTGTTGGTGGTAATGAATCCTATCCAATGTACACTGGATTATAAAATCCTACCCTACAGGAGGGTTACCAGGAAGTAATGTCTGGTCGGGTTGGGTCAAAACCATGGGTGCCATGACCATAAAGGCTGTTTTCAGTTAGAGGGTACCGCTCTAGTTCTGTTTTTGTCAACTTGCGGAGGAAAGTGGGGTGACCATTACAGGTGAAGGTTAAGATGAATGGTCAGAAAGCTAGTTATCATTTGAGGCAGTTGCCTATGAAAGGTGTGATCTTCTTACAGCAAAGAAGTCCTGAGTTAAATTCGTTAAAGCTAAGTAATATACCTGCTCAGTGATGTACAGATATTCTCTGTCTCGTGGGTCATCGTGTATTTTAGAAATTAAACTGTATATTAACTCTTCGCAATTAGGACACTTATAACCCATATGATCCTAATTCTCTTCCTGCCCACAGGAGCAGTAGGGGTCCTCTTCAATACTCATCAGGATCAGCTTTTGTTTGTTAGATCCTTGACCGGTAATAAGATATGTAGCATGAAGACCAGGATAGAACCAAGTGGGAGCTTTGAGAACTGTACAGACCTGGGAAACATTGTTCTTCGTGATTGGTTCTTTTCTTATGTCTGTCCCTCTCTGCTGCCAAATTGGGTCAGTATAGAGAGGAAGGTTCACTTTTCCGTATGAATCTTGTGTATGAGATTGATCATATGGTTAAGGATGGTGGCCGGATTCCTCTTGATAAGCGATAGTGTATTCCACTGCGGTCATCTCCAGGTCTAAAGGCAGGAAACCCCGCCAAAACCTGGAGAGCAGGGGTGTGACTGTGCAGCAGGCCCTTGTCATCATGAGTTACATGCAGCGCTTGATGGTTTCAAGTTTCTGAATCTTCATAACTGTGGTGATTCTACTAAACCATGCTCAGATACTATACGTGATTATGGACAGAAACACAGACTTATAGAGAAGACAGTGGCGCATCGCTTTAGCCCCAGTCGCTCGTACTCAGACGCGCGAACATGGTCGTGTAGTTGCGGATTTTTGAATGTAGGTATGCTAGGTTTGGTTAAAAGAACAGGTTACTGTCTAACATAATTCCTAAGTATTTGAGTTCCGTAATTAGAGGGACTGTAAGCCCTGCTTTCTTGATTTGTGGAAGTCTGGTGGTCTATAGGGTTCCCTTGAATAGAATCGATTTTTTTTTTTTTTTTTTTTTGCAGAAGGAGAGCTGCAGCACCGAGGGCTAAAATGAAAATCTAATTTGTTTGTTTACTTTTTTTTATGCCGTAGCAGGGACATCTTTAAGCACAGGTTTATAAAGTGCTAGCAGGGATGTCCCTGTCAAAGCGAAGCCCAAAGAAGCGGTTTGAACGAGCCCGCTTTGTTGACTTAATGCCTGGCATCCTGAAGAGCCTAAAGCCATCCTGTGGATAGACAACATCTTTCTGAATAACCATTGTTTTTATATACAGTGTATGAATAGGTGAAGCGGGAATATCAGTGGAGTCAGTGGTTATTCCGACTCCATGTTAAATTGACGTTCCATTGCCTTTTTCTTGTTACCTAGTATGAGAAAAATATCAATTCTGTTTAATTAATTTAATATTTCTCTAAATGTATTATAAAATGGGTTTGATCTTTTCAGGTGAATAATAAGGAACATTTTTGAGTACCACAATGACTGATAACAAAGGAAGTCCTTTCATCTCTAAGCGTTGCGAGAAGATATTTGCAAAGCATTTGTCTCTTCGTCAGCACAGGAAAATTCATTCTGACCAGAATATCTTCAGATGTGCAACTTGCGACGAAACATTTCGTACTTCATCACTCCTTCATCGCCATGAGGATATTCACAGCAATAAGAGGCCTCTCACTTGCGAAACTTGTGGGAAGACATTCAATCGTTCATACAATCTTACTGTGCACAAAAGAATCCACACGGGGGAAAAACCTTTTTGTTGTGACATTTGTGATAAAAGATTTTCAGGAAAGCATCACCTTGTACGCCACATGAGAATTCACTCTGGCGAGAAGCCTTTTCATTGTGATATTTGTAATCGAAAATTCTCACAAAATTCACACCTTTTACGTCATCTCAGAAGTCACACCAAAGAGAAGCCTTTCACATGCGGATATTGTGGAAAATCATTTTCGACCTCATCAAATCTATCGGTACATAAACGTATTCACACTGGGGAAAGGCCCTTTTCCTGTGACAGCTGCTCAAAAACATTTAGTAATTCATCAAATTTAAGAAATCACAAGGGAGTGCATTCTGCGGAAAAGCCCTATTCTTGTGAATTCTGTGACAAGACATTTTCAAGTCGAGGAGAATGTGTGCGACACACGAGAGTCCACACGAGTGAGAGACCTTTTTCGTGTGGGTTTTGCCAGAAATCTTTTTCACAGTCTTTCAGTTTAACCAGGCACATAAGGGTCCACACCATAGAAAAACCCTTTACATGTGCAACGTGTGGAAAATCATTTTCTCTGAACTTCAGCTTGTCCAAGCATAGCAAACTCCACTCTAAATAAATGTCCCTTCAAAATGCTTTTGTTTTCAATGTTCACATGAGTCAGTTGCGTAACAAGCTTGATTTAATTTTTACAAAAATTCCTTTATTCGTGGCATGAAGCTTTTCGTTGCTACAAATCACATTTTACTGTTCTTCAACGTCTTATCTTGGAATTTCCCAATTTAAAGACCGTTCTCTTTTTATATTTGTAATGACATTTTAGTTTCTTTTCAGTTTTCATCTTGTGTATGTATTTTATTAATTTTCTAAGATGCAATTTGTTTCTTTACATTTTATTGACATTCTGTAATATTTGATATCTATTATATTTCTTAAATTTCTGTAATGTTTCTTATTCTGTAATAAATAGTTTCTTTATGATGTGAGTACTCCTAATTTGGACAGTTCTGCATTTTACTTATATTTACAGGAAGTTCGAAAATTATTGGAAACTATAGCAGAAACAGGAGTGAGCGCTGATAGATCAACAGAGAAGGCACTCCTTCCCTAAATGAGTGAGAGTGCAGGCATAGATAAATCCTACGCCAACATAGCGGCGTCAGAGATGAAATCCTACCCCAAAGGGGGTTTGCAATGATCTTGAGGTTTGACGCCTGGGAGTGGAAAAGGCTGTGTTCAGACGTGGCCTAGATGAGTGGACTAGTTAGAAATCAGTGGGATGGCAGGAGTGGATGCAGCATCGAGAAGGGTCTTCTTCACTTGCAGAGAACTTCGAAATTGTAGGAAGGGGCTGAAAGCTTGCTTGTTTACAATCAGAATGGAGCGAATTAAGGTCAGAAAGGTTGATCTAAAGGAGGAGCTGTTGTCAGAGATCAACGTAAGCCACGCAGTTCTGCAGGAGATCCTCCCATTCTTCCTCAAAATCTCCAAACTGTTTTAGGCAGGCCTTGATGGAGCCGTGGCCAGTCATTAAAATGTTTTCCAGGTTCTCAGCAAACCAGGACAGGGTGCGTTTCGTTAATAAGCTGACGTCACGTATAAATTGTCTGGTGGCTTCGCCTTTGTTTTCAGAGGATCAGCGGAATTTAAGAGAAAAAAAAAAAAAAACTCAATTGTATTATTAGGGTCACCTGGAAATTTTCTTTCAACTACCCATGTGTGTTGTGTTTGTAAATGGTGTGTTCTCTGGTCGATCTGCCTGCTTTGCTGGACGAAAAACCCCTTTGTTTTCAGGAAAAAACCTTACTATCTACTCCTGAGACTCTAACTCAGCCACGGTGTGAAACATGCATAAAAGTAGCTCTCGTCATCGACGGGATTCGATCTCGAGGCTCTTCCCTTATTGTATAGAAACTGATGTTTATAACGACTTCTATGTCTTCTGTCTAAGTTATAATGTACAAATGTATATAGGCACCCTCCTAGCTGAAGGCTGTTCAGGAGTGAAGCGTATGCAATAAATTGAATAACTGAATGCGACCCGTTGACCACATGATCACGAGAGTGCGGAGTTAATCGACCTACGTTTCATAGATAAGGTGTTAGTGGTTCAGTAGGTAGTAAAGTTGCGAGCGTAATGGGTAAAAGGAAGGATTTATCGGACTTTCATCAAGGATAGATTGTGGATGGTCGATGAGCTGGTGCCTCGATTTCCCAAACGTCTGAACTGGTACGGTGTTCGAGATCCGCCTTACTTAAAAAGTGTACCAGGACTGGCGTCAAAATGGTCAAACAGCGACCCGACGGCAAAACTTCAAAGGTTAGCGAAAGGTTGATGTCAGAGGTGAGCGCCGGGTCCGACAACTCGTACGGACACAGATGCAGCACTGTTGAAGAATTGACTACCCAATGCAACACGGGCCAACCCGGAACATTATCTGGCATGACCATGTGTCGCACACTCGCACGTATGGTCTATACAAATAGACAATATCTACGGCATCCTCTCCTAACCAAGGGTCATCGGCATAAAAGACTCTCTTGGTGCAAACAGCACGCAAATTGGATATTAGAAGACTGGAAGACGTGCTGGTCGGATGAGTCACGTTATTTACTCCACACCGTGGATGGTCGTATACGGATTTGGCGGCAACAACATGAGCCTCTTGATCCATCATGCATGGCATCAAAAGTGCAGGTCGGTGGAGGCGGTTGTATGGTGTCGGGCATGTTCCACTGGACCCCTGGTGCATGTGGAACAACATATCAGTGGTCTCCACTATCGTTAACTGCTTGCTCACTCTGTACACCCCGCTATGTTACACTTTTTGCCGAATGGCGATGGTGTCTTCCAAGATGACAATGCGCCGAGCCATCGGGCACTTGTTGTGCAGGAATGGTTTCAGGAACACAGTTCTGATTTCCAGCATATCGATTGGCCTCCGAACTCCGCCGATATTTATCTCATAGAGAACTTGTGGGACACTATGGAAAGGCATATCAGGCGTCTGGATACACCAATCGCCTCCATACCTGCATTGCTAGCTGCATTACACTCTGCATGGCTTGTCATACCTCACGAACGCTTCCGGCATCTTGTTGAATCAATGCCACATCGGACAGCTGCTGTACTGAGGAAAAAGGGAGGACCTACGAAAAATTAGGCAGGTGGTCATAATTCAGTGATCACTCAGTGTATGTAACAATACTAAACATAGTGTGCCATTTGGTTTAATGTTATCAATATACTTACAGATCTACATATACTCAATAATTTTATGCATCAAAACTTATATTACATTTTAGGATTTGGTATGAAAGCTGCCCTATTACAATTTCTATCCAGAATAAACAGAAATAAAATAATATTTTAATATACGTACCAAATACAATCCTGGACATTTTGTCAGAATTGATTCTTGTGATTGCTTGACCAAGGAGCAGGGGGACTCAAACTACGTATATATTATTAAGGAAGCCATTTTCTTTTGTTAGTCAGTGTAAACGATAGGCTTAAGCGATCGGGCTAAAACTGGTCTCAATTTGAAATAATTCTTCCTAGGTGTGCAGAAAGCTATTAAAATTTAAAAATTCTGAATAGTTTTTTTTTCACTGAATGGGCCAGATTTGTACTACAAGCGAGAATAGTGCAACATTCACTTCATAGATGGAGCCACAAGAAGATGTTAAATGTTAAACACACAGTTGTCGAAGTTGATAAATCATTTTTTTCTGAATAACAATTTGCACTTTAGCTTTTTAACTGATTAACAATTTGCACGTTCACACAATCGTGTCCTTTGTTCCAAAAATAAAGTAATAATAACAATATTTCTCTACTAGCGCAGCCTACCTTAAAAGAAATAACTAATCCTTAGGATTCCATTGCATTGCTCGCTCATTATATGTCCCCACATTTGCCATGCGAGCTCATACACTCATTACCAATCGTTATGTTTAATACATATAAAACGTTCGGAACTAATCATTTTATCGTTATCAACTTCTAGTTAATGTGTTTTTTAAGGTGATAATTTAAGGATTCAGAATTATGTCACAGTCAGGAAGATGTGTTCACCACCATGCTACTCTGAATGGTTGTGTTGAACGTATCTTGTGGCGAAGAAGATAGTCGCCTTTTCGTGTTTCTGCAAATGCATTCAGGATCGATCTGAAATGGTGAAATCAAATAAAATTTATATTTCATCAGATACAAGAAATAAGAAAGGATTCGACACGTACTGGCTTACCTACTAATACAAAACACGCACTACATTTCTTTCGAACAGCTAGAGAAAACCTTAAATTTTCATACTAATGAGGGAACAAATTTAAAAGAGAAATTTAGGTATGCATTAGTTTCAGGTCTGTGGTTGAGAATCTTTTAGAGAACAATAAAGATCCGGACTACCAGAATACAGTTGAAAATATGTTGGCAAGTTTGAAGAAGTTGAGCAGCAACATGATTGTCACGGTACGCTTTTACAGATCCACATTTGGAAGTGTAAGTGAAGAACAGGGTGAGGTGTAAACAGGAGATGAGGTACCAGGGGAGTTAAAATGTCAACGTCAGGGCTGATATTTGCTGGATACTGAAGAGGTAATGTAAAATAGAAACATCTTCAAGAAAACGAAAGAAACGAAACAATAATAATGAAAGCTTGACCGAGTTTTTAAAGTGAAAGGTGAGTTTTAGTGTACTTTTTTGATATTCTACCTTTTTCTGTAGTGTTTTATAGAGATAACAATGGATTATCCAAATATTTTCGGGAAAATATCAGGCAATAAAACCTGTTCTACCAATTGCAAAATATTCACCTGTAAATGTAAGCTAGGTTTTTCTTTTGTGTCTGTAAATTGCGTGTGTGTGTTCTCTGATCGATTTGCCGGCTTGCTGGACGAAAAAACTCCAGCGTCTCAGGGGAAAACCTTGCTATCTACGACTGAGACCACCTAAGTAAGCCCTCGAGTAAAAATAACCCATTAAGGTTCCTCGTGTCATCGACAGGATTCGAACCCGAGCCTTTTCCACACGAGGTGGGGAGGAAGATGACGATATGTGTGTTACGCGCGGAAACGGACCAGAGGGAGTCAATCAAAACCAAATTATTATATTAGAGCCATCCATTGTTTTTAATATATATTCGTATATGTATTTTGTCTGTAAATTGCGTGTGTTCTCTTCTCGATTTGTCGGGTTGCTGGACGAAAAAAGCTAGCTTCTTGTGGGGGGGGGGAACTTGCTATCTACATCTGAGACCGACTAACTCAGCCACGGACTGAAAAAAGTCTACTAAGGTTCCTCATGCCATAACCGAGATTCGAACGCGGGCCTTTTCCACCGGTGTGGGGAGGGCGACATCGCGGTGTGGGTCAATGTCGTGGTGGGTTCCCTAAAAGTGTTCGGCAATAGCTGAGTGCTCCACATCCGCTAAGCGGATTGCTCTTTTGTGTTCGGAAAGGCGTTTTTCGAGCCGTCTCCCAGTTTCATCGATGTAGCAGCTAGTGCAGTCACGGCAAGAGATGCGGTAGACCAATTCGCTTTGTAGTAAGGTGGGGTCCCGTGTTTTTACTTTAGAGACGAGGGATCGTAATTTTCTGTTTGGGAGTTGTACGCATTTTATCCCATGTGATTTTAAGACTCATCAAACCTGCTGTGATAGTTTTGAGTAGTATGAGATAAAGGCGCTCGCGGCTGAATCATTCCTTTGGATGTTTCTGTTGATCGCTACGTGGCCATGTGTCTGTAGGTCAGACCAGTGAAGGGTATTGATGGGATAGCCACACCTCGTAAGATCCGCCTTGACTTTAGTAATTTCGGTGCGTTGCCATTTACAGATTTAGAGTGTGCCCAGGCACGAGTTAGCAAGGTTCGTGCAGTGGCAAGAAGATGGCTACGCGCATGTGCTGACCGGAAGTTGGTAAATTGGCCAGCACACATTGATTTACGATGGACAGTTGTCTTCAAGTGCGTGCCCTCGCGCCGGACACGGGTGTCTAAGTATGTTGCCTCTGTGTTACAGTAATTTTATTTTTGATAATAATGAATCCAGACCGCACAGGCTTCTTTAATCATACTTATTTTATTTATTTTCCCTCTGGAGTGGGCCCTTGAAGGAATCTAGCCCACCTTTTGGCAACATCAGGTGGGTCAGAGTCTCGAATGGAGACCCTACGAGCACAATTGGGACTGGCCCACCTTGCCGTGGTGTGGACGAGTTCCCAGAATCATCGGTCCAGGTGACTGATGTTTCTGGGTAGCCAAGTGGCCAGACACAACAACAGAACACACAATAATGCACACAAACCAACACATCACATAACTGGCCCATTTGAAGTGATACTGTTCTTCCTAGAAATACGACGCGGAGTTGAGTCGACGTTCTAGCAGCCGCCCTTTAGAAAAACACGTGTCCACATGTCCACACATGCTTCTCGGCACTGTCTGCGTGTGTAGCACAGTGGTATCGTCACCGTATTCCCCTCAACAAGTGAAAAAGGCTCGGATTCGACTCCCGTCGATTACGCAGTGAACATTAATGGGCTTGTTTCCACTTTGTGGCTGAGTTTGTTCGTGTCACGCGTAGATAACAAGGTTTTTTTTCCCCCCGAAAGGGAGTTTTTTTGGTCCAGCAAAACAGTCAAATCATCCAGAGGACACACGCAATTTACAGACACAAAATACGAGTTTATGTAATCAATTACAGGTAAGCCTAATATAATATATTTTTTTTCTTCTCTGCACTTATCATCGTACCATTCCTGATTTCTCGAAGTTGATGTCTCTCTCAAGGTTAGACGAGCAGCACCCAGAATTGCTTCCTTTATACAAGTCCATTTGTCTTCCATATTGTCACTGTTTTCTCATATTCATGCAGTCTTCGGGCCAACTCTGCCTTTCGATTACTCTATCTCTCGATTTCTCTACGTTCTGTCGCTTCGTTTCCTCAACTTTTCCTCTTGCTACTAGGGCTATTTTATACTCCAGTCTGGCTCCCACTAGAAAATGATCAGAATCAGAACTGAACGCCCCGAAAAGAATGGACATTTTCAATTGCAGTAGCCCACCTCTTAGAGACCAGTACATGATCGATTTGATTAGCCTGATTTATACATGGAAAATCCCCCGGTAAGGGACTTTCTATGAACAAATCATACTCTAAACTAAACCGACTAACTCAGCCACTTTGTGAAAAAGGCACATAAAGATTCCTCACGTCATTGCCTTCCATATTCTATGAAAAGAATACTGAAAGCGCACCGAATTGAGAAAAAAGGTCTCAGTAAAAAATACATTTTCATATATTCATTTTCATATATACTAGAAAGTATTAATTGGCTAATTATACTTTTTGTTTTTCTAATTATTTGCATATTTACATATACAGAATTTGAAAATATAATATGTGCATATAGACATAATTAACAATACATTTTATATTTATTTTATATTTCGCCAATATATAGTTATCAACACACAGAAAGGACTATTTTCTGTCCGTTAGGTGTCGTGAAGGTCAGTCACTGAATTGTCTGTTATGTAGATCTGCATCATTTGTAACAGAATTAGTAATTTTTTGCTGGCTGTTCGTTGTCATAAATCAGTTCAGTTTCTGAGCTTTGACATATATTTGACAAAACACTTTTTGAAGGGGTTTAGGAATTTCTCGGTTGCTATATCAGGTAAGAGTTGTATTTCTTGAAATGAAAACTCGTGTTTTGAACACGTTAAGCCTAATAAGTTCAGGCTACAAACGAAATATGGTCTTTTCTTAAAACGTTCAGTGTGGACAACATCGGAATTATTTAGTTAAATCCAGTTTATTTACGAATAAGTTATAGAAACCAGTTAAAAGTCATTATGTTTCAGATTGATAAATACAATTGTTCTCCAAATTATTAATTTTTGCTTTGTCATGGAAATTCCTTAACAATATCTCTGACCAAATAACATCGTTATAATTTATATGATAGCATAAGTAGCATGTAAAGAATAACATAAAAAAAAGAAAGAAAAATATATAGGGAGAGATGGTTAAAAAGCGTAGTTGCGATAATATTAGAAGTGAAATGAATTCGGATTGGTAAACATCAGTTATATAATTAGCGTGAGAAAACTGTAAAATTGCTGGACATCTGAGAAAATAGCACTAAATCTGAGAGAGAAAAAATAAACGAACTGAGACATAAGAAAACATTAAACGCAGATTGTGCTTACAGGGATGGTTAAAGGTAACACGCATTCACAGTTATTAAGGGAGGAGAATGCCAAAGGTTTGTAAAAACTAACAGGATGCTTAATGATTTCGTAATAACTGAGAGAAAAGTGGAGGAGAAATTGTTGAAGTAAACATAAGAAAGGCACCTGGGGTGAATGGGTTCTATCCAGTTATATTAAAGGAGGCGGCAAAGGAACTAAGCAAGCCCTTAACTATAATTAAGAGAGTATCCTTTGACTTAGGAGAAGTCCCCACATACTGGAGACGGGCAAATATATCGTCAATTGATAAAGAGCAATCGAAGGGTGACACGAGCAATTACAGACCATTTAGTTTAAGTTCTGATCCAAGGAAATTAATGGAGGCACTGGTTAAAGATGCATTGCACGATCATCTAGACAAGACTGCAGTAATAATTCAGGTACAGAATGGGTTTATTAAGGGAAAATCTTGTCAGAAAAATCTGATTGGGTACTATGATGAGGTTACAAAGGAACTGGACGCAAAAAAATAATTTTGATATCATATATAACATACAGCAATTTTAATT
Source organism: Mastigoproctus giganteus (assembly GCF_048544385.1). Taxonomy (NCBI): domain Eukaryota; kingdom Metazoa; phylum Arthropoda; class Arachnida; order Uropygi; family Thelyphonidae; genus Mastigoproctus; species Mastigoproctus giganteus. The sequence continues at coordinate 23,734,100 of NC_143575.1, forward strand.
TTGATTATTCTCGTGGAATAATCAAATCCCTGTAATAATCGTCACTGGCGTTAAGTACAGTGTCAGGCCAACGCTACAAACACGGGTCCAGTTTCAGAGTTCAGTAGTGAACTCTGAAACTGGCGCTTTGGGCAACCAGGCAGGAGCTCACCGGTATTAGAGACCCCGGTCTGATGAAACAATACATCAACAGATGTGTTACTCCTATTCCCCTATACGCGGCACAAATCTGGTCTTCAGCTCCCGAAAGCAGTATCAAAGCCTTTCTAGGACTCGAATACTGGCTCTTGAGATGGCTGAACACAATTTCAGCTAAGTCTTTTACCATCTCAAGAGCTATACTATACTCCAATTTAGAAGTCACACTCTGGAGATAAATAATCACGTCAGTCAAGGAACATGATCACCCTCGCTCAGCTTTTAACGGGACGGCTGCATGCACCAAAACTCGAGAGTGGATAATAATACCCGGCGAAAAACGAAGACGAGTTGCAGATAAGGAATCACAACTCAAAGCGGCATTTACGCAGTTGGATAGCCTCGGAAGATTCTTTCCAGCAAACACCATCCAGACATTCAACGACCTCAATATCAATCCTGAGAAGCTCTGCAATTGGAAATCGTACAGAAAGGAAGTTCTCAGAAACTCTTACTTGCAAATACAGATGTAAGGACACAGTTTCAGCACCTTGTTCGGCCTGGCACGAGCCACTGGGCTTTAGGAAACCCGACCTCATCCAGAAATAGGTGTCAGGATTGAACTACATACCCCACTTTTATCCCCACAGAAGAAGACGACTGCTGGAAAATTGAACTTTCAAATTTTTAATTTACTGTGTCGCGGTCATTGCTGTTGTGATGTTGTTTCATATGCTGTACGTTGTTTTGGCTGTAAATATTTGTGTTTATGTAAATATGGTGAAACTTCCACTTCTGTGTGTTTAAGCAGAAGCTATGCTTCAATTGTCACGGTATTATGTTCTTACCAGTTAACAGTAGTTAAGTTGTATAAGCCTTTGCGAGTAATTAATAACTCAAATATTTTATATTCCAGATAAAATGTACTTATAAATCAGATATCATGTATGTCATGTATTTTATAATTGTATTACATGTTGTAACATGTAATACAATTATAAAATTGTATATGTATATGTATGATCAATCCATTCGCATTAAAGCAATTTGTAGCTGTACTATCGAAAGACAGCTACAAATTGCTTTAATGAGAATTCAGTCCTGGACCTTACGAAATGGATATAATCTCGCTGAACAGGAAACCACTAACACTCATTTCTGCAAACTTCGGTCACTTCGTCCTGATCCAGAGCTAAAGATAAATAACGTGCCAGTTCCTCTTGCTCACAATGTCCGTTTCCTTGGTCTGATACTAGACAGGAAACTGAACTTTCAAGCACATGTGGCCTATCTTCGAACCATCTGCTTGAAGAAATTAAACATCCTCCGGTGTATGTCATGGGGCGCTGATCGTCATACTCTCATCCATCTTTATAGAGCTCTCATCAGGTCTCGCTTGGATTTTCGCTCTCCAGTATATGATTCAGCGAGGAAAAGTACTTTAGAACGACTAAACACCATCCAGCACTGTGCTTTGAGAGTCGTTCTAGGCGCATTCAGAACCTCCCCGGTTCAGAGCCTGTACATCGAAGCTCACGAACCTCCCTTACATCTTCGCAGAAAATCATTACGTTTGATGTTTGCTGCAAAAATTCGTAGTCTGCCATCTCATCCTTGTTGCCAATGTCTCTACAATACTGAATGCGAGTCATTTTACATCAGTAAACCTAATGAAAACCGACCTGCTCCACTTAGATTTAAGGAACTAGCTCAATCATGGAACATAGAAATCAGCAATATATTTCAGGACAAAACACCACCAGATCCACCCTGGGAAAATATCTGTGCAATACATGATGACTACTTTCAACAGTGGGGAAAGAACACGCTGTCTCCTTCCAATATCGCACAGTTACATGCAACTTACACTCTTTCTAATTCAAACGCATGTGAAATCTATACAGATTGATCAAAAACCGAGACCCAAGTAGGTGCTGCTGCAATCTTCCCATCATTTAGCACTTCTGTCTCATTGCCAATAGAATGCAGTATCTTCACTGCTGAGCTCTATGCTATAAACCTAGCTCTGGATCACATTATTGAACATCTAATTCCGCCTGCTTTATATACACTGACTCACTCAGTGCTGTCTCGGCCATAAATACTAATACCAACTCCTCTTACCATGTAATAAAACAGATTCATTCTAAGTTACTTGCCTGTAAGGAATTGAACCAAAGTGTGACATTCTGCTGGATTCCAGGACATTCTGGAATAGCCGGCAATGAAAGAGCAGATCATGCAGCCAAACAACCAGAAACCACTATTTCGCAGACTTTTCAAGTTCCATATACAGATTACAAACACATTATCCATAAAGCATGTTATAACAGCTGGTCATTAATCTGGAAAGGTTATCCAGGAAATAAACTCTACCAAATAAAACTGGAACCAAAGCTGTGGCAATCCAGCTTCAGAAAAAACATGCAAGATGAAATAATTTTAGGAATTCTAAGGATTGGGCACACTCATCTCACTCACCTGTATCTATCTTAGTTCTCCTTAGGAAACTCCTTCAGTCCAGGATCCTATGGATCAGAAATCAAAACCATAATCACCACATTCTCTGCTCCAGAGGGCTCCCCCAAGGGGGCGTTCTCTCTGCCGCCCTCTTCGCCGCATCTTTAGAACCCTTCCTATCAAACCGTACTAATTTTACCACCTACGCAGATGATATTAAGTTCTTCGTCAGCACAAAATGCCCCCAGTCTCTCCAGTCTATTACTGTGAGCTCCAACCGACAGCTACAGGAACTGGAAAACTACCTTCATGCGATTGGGCTCTCTATTAATAAAGAGAAAACTGCACAACTCTCTATCACCAAGAAGAAAAATACCAACGATGTGGACATCATTATTGCGAATTCTCCAGTTAAAAAAGTCACCCAACATAAAGATTTGGGTATCATCTGGGACAAAGACCTCACCTTCTTGCCTCACTTTAATGATACTCGAACGAAAACATATTCGGCTTTATGGGGAGTAAAACAAGAGATCTCCAACTTCCATAACCCGGACCTTATCATCAAATACATTCTTCGTTGTATTTTCCCAATTCCATTGTATGCCTCGACTATATGGTCCTCAGCACCCTCATCATACCAAGCCAGGTTCCTCTCCCTGGAATTCTGGATCTTGAAATGGCTAAATAGGGTTGCTGGGCTAACACCTACAATCTCAAAATCTGTTCTGGTCACCAATCTTAATACGCTTCCTTGGAGGTATCACATCATCTCTAGGAACCTTCTTACCCTCTCTCAGCTTCTATCCGGAAAACTGAAGTCACCCGATATTTGGGATATCATCGCTAGACCGTCCGACAGGAGAAGATGCCAGTCCAACACCTCCCCATACAGATCGAAGCTGCGTAGCATGTCCTCCTTGGACAATATGTTTCCACACAACTCCTTCCAAATATTTAACAGGTTAGCCATAGACGCTGAGAAACTTTGCAAGGACAGAACCTACAGATCTTCCATTCTTGCAGACATGTATTCCTTAGTCAAGTTCTAGGTGGACTCTCTGTGATACCGCAATATCCACGCTTCGATGTATCCGGATGCACTTTTATTTGTTGTAACTTTATGTTTTTGTACTTGTTGTAACTTTATGTTTTTGTATTTGGTATAACTTTATGTTTTTGTATTTGGTATAACTTTATGTTTTTGTATCTTCACCAGTGGCTGTTTAAGGCCGTATATTGTATCTGGCTCTGTATGCAATGCATATGTCTGTATTTTATGTTTTTTTCTCTGTATATAACTCATGTCCTCTAGCTGCATAGCTGTAAAAGGACATTTCTTCGGAAATAAATTGATATTAATAATAATAATAATAATAATAATGACATCATGTCAAGTACAACTGACCATTCGACATTTGTTAGTGGACTGTCCCCACTTTCAAACCATCCGCTTAGACATCTTTAAGTCAATTTCTAATACGCAGTCATCAATAAATTTATTACAGATTTTGGGAGATGATTTTAATCAAAAACAACTATTTATTTTTCTAAATCGTATATAAAAATATATCATAAAATATAGTTATCACAATTAAGCTAATATTTCATATTCACCATTAGAAAGACACAATATGGCCCTAGCAGCCTATGTGTCGTTAAACACAACAACAACAACAACCCCTAGCCAGTGGCTGTAACCATGTGTTCTCCTAAAAAAATAAACTAATGATAAAAATAATAAATAACATTGCCAACTAATCAAATAATTCGGTAGCTGGCGCCGTCTTTCGGCACATATCTATACAAATTAACAATCTTTAATTTGAATTTTCAAGGCATAGAAAATATGTTACAATGGAACCAACACGTACGTTTTTTTTTTCTTTCTTTATTTTTTTTTTCGTTATATTAATTAAAGTTCCATATAAGTGATGTATTGCTTTATTTGTAATTGTGGTACACTATTTTTGAAATGAAATAACGAATCGTACAAATTTTTTTGTTTTTTTTAATGGTTGGATTTGCCAGAATCCAAGAATGAAGAATGCGAACAAATAGTTGTGAGTGCGGAATCCAATAGTAAATAGATGTCGACTATATGAAGCATGCTGAGACTGCCGTGAAGAAAGAGATGGAATTACAGAAAGATAATTCAGAACAATACTGACATTGATGATGTAGGAGAGAAAATCACCCAGCAAGATTTCCGATGGTTGGTGGCCATCGGTCTGCTCGGGTCATGCAGCCATGGAGTCCTACTCAGCAAGCTGGGTTAGCAGTTTCACTTGGGCAAATATCCAGGTGAGGAGGTTTTTCTGTTGGTGGTAATGAATCCTATCCAATCTAGGCTGGGTTATCAAATACTACCCTACAGGAGGGTTAGCAGGAAGTCATGTTTGGTCGGGTTGTGTCAAAACCATGGATGCCATGACCATGAAGGCTGTTTTAAGTTAAAGGGTACCGCTCTAGTTCTGTTTTTGTCAACTTGCGGAGGGAAGGGGGGTGACCATTAGAGATGAAGGTTAAGATGAATGGTCAGAAAGCTAGTTATCAATTGAGGCAGTTGCCTATGCAAGGTGTGATCTTCTTACAGCAAACAAGTCCTGGGCAAAATTCGTTAAAGCTAAGTAATATTCCTGCTCAGTGATGTACAGATATTCTCTGTCTCGTGTATTTTAGAAATTAAACTGTATATTAAGTCTTCGCAATTAGGACACTTATAACCCATATGATCCTAATTCTCTTCCTGCCCACAGGAGCAGTAGGGGTCCTCTTCAATACTCATCAGGATCAGCTTCTGTTTGTTAGATCCTTGACCGGTAATAAGATATGTAGCATGAAGACCAGGATAGAACCAAGTGGGAGCTTTGAGAACTGTACAGACCTGGGGAACATTGTTCTTCGTGATTGGTTCTTTTCTTTTGTCTGTCCCTCTCTGCTGCCAAATATGGTCAGTATAAAGAGGAAGGTTCACTTTTAAGTATGAATCTTGTTTGTGAGATTGATCATATGGTTAAGGATGGTGGCCAGATTCCTCTTGATAGGCGATAGTGTATTCCACTGCGGTCATCTCCGGGTCTAAAGGCAGGAAACCCCGCCAAAACCTGGAGAGCAGGGGTGTGACTGTGACGCAGGCCCTTGTCATCATGAGTAACATGCAGCGCTTGATGGTTTCAAGTTTCTGAATATTCCTAACTGTGGTGATTCTACTAAACCATGCTCAGACACTATGCGTGATTATGGACAGAAACACTGACTTATAGAGCAGACAGAGGTGCATCGCTTTAGCCCCAGTCGCTCGTACTCAGACGCGCGAACATGGTCGTGTAGTTGCGGATTTTTGAATGTAGGTATGGTAGGTTTGGTTAAAAGAACAGTTTACTCTCTAACATAATTCCTAAATATTTGAGTGGTGATTAGAGGGACTGTAAGTCCTGCTTTCTTGATTTGTGGAAGTCTGGTGGTCTATAGGGTTCCCTTGAATAGAATCGATTTTTTTTTTTTTTTTTTGCAGAGGGAGAGCTGCAGCACCGAGGGCTAAAATGAAAACCTAATTTGTTTGTTTACTTTTTTTTATGCCGTAGCAGGGACATGTTTAAGCACATGTGTATAAAGTGCTAGCAGGGAGGTCCATGTCAAAGCGAAGCCCAAAGAAGCGGTTTGAACGAGCCCGCTTTTTTGACTTAATGCCTGGCATCTTGAAGAGCCTAAATCCATCCTGTGGATAGGCAACAACATCTTTCTGAATAACCCTTGTATTTATATACAGTGTATGAATAGGTGAAGCAGGAATAGCAATGGAGTCAGTTGTTATTCCGACTCCATGTTAAATTGACGTTCCACTGCCTTTTTCGTTTTACCTAATATGAGAAAAATATTAATTCTGATTAATTAATTTAATATTTCTCTAAATGTATTATAAAATGGGTTTGATCTTTTCAGGTGAATAATAAGGAACACTTTTGAGTACCACAATGACTGATAACAAAGGAAGTCCTTTCATCTCTAAGCGTTGCGAGAAGATATTTGAAAAGCATTCGTCTCTTCGTCAGCACAGGAAAATTCATTCTGGCCAGAATATATTCAGATGTGCAACTTGCGACGAAACATTTCGTACTTCATCACTCCTTCACCTCCATGAGGATATTCACAGCAATAAGAGGCCTCTCACTTGCGAAACTTGTGGGAAGACATTCAATCGTTCATTCTATCTTACTGTGCACAAAAGAATCCACACGGTGGAAAAACCATTTTGTTGTGACATTTGTGATAAAAGATTTTCAGAAAATCGTTACATTCTACGCCACATGAGGATTCACTCTGGCGAGAAGCCTTTTCATTGTGATATTTGTAATCGAAAATTCTCACAAAATTCAAACCTTTTAAGTCATCTCAGAAGTCACACCAAAGAGAAGCCTTTCACATGCGGATATTGTGGAAAACCATTTTCGACCTCATCAAATCTATCGGTACATAAACGTATTCACACTGGGGAAAGGCCCTTTTCCTGTGACAGCTGCTCAAAAACGTTTAGTAATTCATCAAATTTAAGAAATCACAAGGGAGTGCATTCTGCGGAAAAGCCCTATTCTTGTGAATTCTGTGACAAGACATTTTCAAGTCGAGGAGATTGTGTGCGACACACGAGAGTTCACACGAGTGAGAGACCTTTTTCGTGTGGGTTTTGCCAGAAATCTTTTTCCCAGTCTTTCAGTTTAACCAGGCACATAAGAGTTCACACCATAGAAAAACCCTTTACATGTGCAACGTGTGGAAAATCATTTTCTCGGAACTTCAACTTGTCCAAGCATAGCAAACTCCACTCTAGATAAATGTCCCTTCAAAATGCTTTTGTTTTCAATTTTCACATGAGTCAGTTGCGTAACAAGCTTGATTTATTTTTCTCAAAATTTCCTTTATTCGTGGCATGAAGCTTTTCGGTGCTACGAATCACATTTTACTGTTCGTCAACGTCTTTACTTGGAATTTCCCAATTTAAAGACCGTTCTCTTTTTATATTTTTAATGACATTTTAGTTTCTTTTCAGTTTTCATCTTGTCTATGTATTTTATTAATTTTCTAAGATGTAATTTGTTTCTTTACATTTTATTGACATTCTGTAATATTTGATATCTATTTCTTAAATTTCTGTAATGTTTCTTATTCTGTAATAAATGGTTTCTTTATGATGTGAGTACTCCTAATTTGGACAGTTCTGCATTTTACTTATAGTGACAGGAAGTTCGAAAAATATTGGAAACTATAGGAGAAACAGGAGTGAGCGCTGAGAGATCAACAGAGAAGGCACTCCTTCCCTAAATGAGTGAGAGTGCAGGCAAAGATAAATCCTACGCCAACATAATGGCGTCAGAGATGAAATCCTACCCCAAAGGGGGTTTGCAATGATCTTGAGGTTTTACGCCGGAGAGTGGAAAAGGCTGTGCTCAGACGTAGCCTAGATGAGTGGGCTAGTTAGAAATCAGTGGGATGGCAGGAGTGGATGCAGCATCGAGAAGCGTCTTCTTCACTTGCAGAGAACTACAAAATTGTAGGAAGGGGCTGAAAACTTGCTTGTTTACAATCAGAATGGAGCGAATTAAGGTCAGAAAGGTTGATCTAAAGGAGGAGCTGTTGTCAGAGATCAACGTAAGTCACGAAGTTCTGCAGGAGATCAGCCAATTCTTCCTCAAAAATTCCAAACTGTTTTTGGCGTGCCTTGATGGAGCCGTGGCCAGTCATCAAAATGTTTTCCAGGTTCTCAGCAAACCAGGACAGGGTGCGTTTCGTTAAGAAGCTGACGTCAGGTATAAATTTTCTGGTGGCTTTGCCTTTGTTTGCAGAGGATCAGCGGAACTTAGAGAAAAAAAAAAAACTCAACTGTATTATTAGGGTCACCTGGAAATTTTCTTTCAAATACCCATGTGTGTTGTGTGTGTAAATGGCGTGTGTTCTCTGGTCGATTTGCCTGTCTCTGGACGAAAAATCAGACCAACGTTGAGAGGCTGCCCTCAAGGTTCGATCGTAGGCCGAGCTGTATGGAGCATATATCTAGACCCAGCTTTGCAACTCCTTACAGAAAACTACCATGGTTGATTATACGGGTGTGCGCGGATAGCACAATGGTGTCGTCACCGTCCTCCCCACACCGGGTGGAAAAGGCCAGCGTTCGAATCTCTTCGATGGCACAAGGAACTTTAGTGGACCATTTTCAGTCCGTGACTGAATTAGCCGGTCTCAGGCGTAGATAGCATGATTTCCACGTCCGTGGAGAAGCTAAGTTTTTTTCGTCCAACAAGCCGACAAATCGACCAGAGAACACACTCAATTTACAGACAAAATACATATATGGATATAATATTTTATATTAAAAATAATGGGTGGCCCAAATACATAATAATTTTATTTTTATTGAGTCCCTCTGGTCCGTCTGCGCGGGTAGCACACTGATATCATCGTCTTCCTCCCCACCCCGGGTGGAAAAGGCTCGGGTTCGAATCCCGTCGATGACACGAGAAACCTTAATGGGCTTTTTTTACTCGATGACTGAGTTAAGTGTCTCAGGCGTAGATAGCAAGGTCCCCCCCCCCCCACAAGAAGCTGGAGTTTTTTCGTCCAGTAAGCCGGCAAATCGATCAGAGAATACACGCAATTTACAGACACAAATACGGGTTTATGTAATGACTTACAGGTGAATATTTTGCAATTGGTAGCACAGGTTTTACTGCCTGATATTTTCCCGAAAACATTTGGACAATTCATTGTGATCTCTATAAAACACTACAGAAAAAGGTAGAATATCAAAAAAGTACACTAAAAACTCACCTTTCACTTTAAAAACTCGGTCGAACTTTCATTATTATTGTTTCGTTTCTTTCGTTTTCTTGAAGATGCTTCTATTTTACATTACCTCTTCAGTATCCAGCAAATATCAGCTCTGACGCTGACATTTTAACTCCCCTGCTACCTCATCTCCACGTGTTTAATCTCCTGTTTAAACCTCACCCTGTTCTTCACTTACACTTCCAAATGTGGATGTGTAAGAATGTACCGTGACAATCATGTTTCTGCTCAACTTCTTGAAGTTTGCCAACATATTTTCAACTGTAGTCTGGTAGTCCGGATCTTTATTGTTCTCTAAAAAATTCTCAACCACAGACCTGAAACTAATATATATCTGCGAAAAAATTTTATTTGTTGCACAGAGCATTAAACTACAATACATAAATAAGCTTTCGGCTGGGTGGCAGCCTTCATCGGATTAAAATACTTGAATGGCAGTTAGAATAGAGATGCACTGCCAGGATGGTGCGTGAGGCGCGTGGTTAATTATTTGTTGATGTTTGTGGCTGTGACGCATTGTGGTGACGTGGCCAGCGTTTGTCTATGGATAGAATTACTGACTCTGTGATGGGATTAACTTGACAACCACTGTTCCTGTTCAAAGAGGTGTCCGAGCATTTTATATTTAACGATTCCAACCAGGTACGCCTTAGGTAATGGTGGGACCTGTCCACAACCACGACATCGCGGTGTGGGTCGATGTCGTGGTGGGCTGTCCAGAAATGCTCGGCGGTAGCTGAGTGTTCCACATCCGCCAAACGGATCGCCCTTTTATGTTCTGAGAGGCGTTTCTCGAGTCGACGTCCAGTCTCTCCAAAGTAGCAGCTCGTGCAGTCACGGCAAGAGATGCGATAGACCAAACCGCTCTGTAGAAGGGTGGGGACAGGTGCTTTTATGTTGGAAATGAGAGAACGCAGTTTCTTGCCTGGGATTGGATGCACTTTATCCCATGTGATTTTAGGATTCTACCGATCTGTTGTGACAAGTTGGGGTAGTATGGGATGAATGCCCTCGTGGATGACTCGTCACTGTTGGCGTTGCTGTTGGCCGTCACGTTGTCGCGTGCTTGTAGATCACACCTGTCAAGGACGTCGATAGGGTAGCCACACCTCGTAAGGTCTACTTTGACTCTGGTGACCTCTTTGCGTCTTTCATCTGCGGAGCTGGAGTGTGTCCAGGCGCGAGTTAGCAAGGTTCGGGCAGTGGAGAGGAGGTGGCCCCGTGCGTGTGCTGACCGGAAGTTGGTAAATTGGCCAGCACACATAGGCTTACGATAAACTGTCGTCTTCAAGCATGTGTCTTCGCGCCGGACAAGTGTATCTAGGTATGGTATAGAGTTGTTCGACTCCAGCTCAATCGTGAATTTTATGAAGGGCGATAGTGAGTTGAGGTGGGTTAGGAGTCGACCTGAGTCTCTAGAGATGACTACGAACACATCGTCTACATAGCGACACCAAAAGGCGATGTGATCTGGTGCGTGTGTAAACGCACGTCCCTCTAACTCCTCCATTACGATGTTTGCTGTGACCGAGCTGACAGGGGAACCCATGGCTGTGCCATGTATCTACTGGTAGATTAAGTCATTAAACATGATTGCACCCCCTGTTAAGCACAGTCTGAGGGCGGTGGAAATGTCATCAGGCGTCAGTCTAGTTCTGTCGCTAAGGGTTCCATCATTGTCCAAGAGTTGTTTTGCACAAGAGATGGCAAGTTCCACTGGGATGGAGGTAAAGAGTGATATGACATCGAACGATGCCATGACTTGATCTTGCGAGATGGATATAGTGCGGATCCTTTCTATGAACTCAACACTGTTGGAGACGGTGTAGGTGGTCTTGCCAACCAGAGGAGAAAGAAGTCTCGAGACAAATTTAGACAGCTCGTAAGTCGGTGATCCACAGTAGGATACAATAGGTCTTAGAGGTGTGCCTTCTTTATGCACCTTTGGCAGGCCGTAAAACCGTGGGATCTGACATCCGGAGGCACGGAGGTGATTACGGGTTGACTGTGTGATTTTCTCTTGTTTCAGCCAAGTGTTGATGAGGATATTCAACTCTGACTCCCATCGTTCCAAAGCCCTGTTGGGGTTGACGGTTAAGGGAGAGACTGGTTAAGCGATCCGTTTGGCGGATGTGGAACACTCAGCTATCGCCGAGCATTTCTGGACAGCCCACCACGACATCGACCCACACCGCGATGTCGTGGTTGTGGACAGGTCCCACCATTACCTAAGGCGTACCTGGTTGGAATCGTTAAATATAAAATGCTCGGACACCTCTTTGAACAGGAACAGTGGTTGTCAAGTTAATCCCATCACAGAGTCAGTAATTCTATCCATAGACAAACGCTGGCCACGTCACCACAATACGTCACAGCCACAAACATCAACAAATAATTAACCACGCGCCTCACGCACCATCCTGGCAGTGCATCTCTATTCTAACTGCCATTCAAGTATTTTAATCCGATGAAGGCTGCCACCCAGCCGAAAGCTTATTTATGTATTGTAGTTTAATGCTCTGTGCAACAAATAAAAATTTTTCGCATTATGAATCCGGAGCACATAGGCCTCTTTTATTAATATATATCTGCATTTCTCTTTTAAATTTGTTCCCTCATTAGTATGAAAATTTAAAGTTTTCTCTAGCTGTTCGAAAGAAATGTAGTGCGAGTTTTGAGTTAGTAGGTAAGCCAGTACGTCTCGAATTCTTTCTTATTTCTTGTATCTGAGGAAATATAAATTTTATTTGATTTCACCATTTCAGATCGATCCTGAATGCATTTGCAGAAACACGAAAAGGCGCCTATCTTCTTCGCCACAAGATACGTTCAACACGACCATTCAGAGTAGCATGGTGGTGAACACATCTTCCTGACTGTGACATAATTCTGAATCCTTAAATTATCACCTTAAAAAACAAATAAACTCGAAGATGATAACGATAAAATGATGAGTTCCGAACGTTTTATATGTATTAAACATAACGAATGGCAATGAGTGTATGAGCTCGCGTGCGCAATGTGGGGACATATAATGAGTGAGCAATGCAATGGAATACTAAGGATTAGTTATTTCTTTTAAGGTAGGCACCGCTAGTAGAGAACTATTGTTATTATTATTTTATTTTATTTTTTATTTTTGGAACAAAGGACACGATTGTGCGAACGTGCAAATTGTTAATCAGTTAAAAAGCTAAAGTGCAAATTATTAATCAGAAAAAAATGCCTTATCAACTTGGACAACTGTGTGTTTAACAGTAACATCTTGTGTCTCCATCTATGAAGTGAATGTTGAACTATTCTCACTTATAGTACAAATCTGGCCCGTTCCGTGAAAAAAAAAAACTATTCAGAATTTTTAAATTTTAACAGCTTTTTGCACACCTTGGAAGAATTATCTTCAATTTGCGACAAGTTCTGGCCCGATCGGTTAAGCCTGTTGTTCACACTAACTGACAAAAGAAAATGACTTCCTTAATAATATATAGATAGTTTGAGTCCCGCTGCTCCTTGGTCAAGCAATCTCAAGAATCAATTCTGACGAAATGTCCAGGATTGTATTTGGTAGGGAGGTTAAAAATACTATTTTACTTCTGTTTATTCTGGATAGAAATTGTAAGAGAGCAGCTTTCATACCAAAGCCTAAAATGTAATATAAGCTTGGATGCATAAAATGATTGAGTATATGTAGATCTGTAAATAAGTATATTGATAACATTAAACCAAATGGCACACTATGTTTATTATTGTTACATACACTGCGTTATCACTGAAATATGACCACCTACCTAATATTTCGTAGGTCCTCCCTTTTCCCTCAGTACAGCAGCTGTCCGACGTGGCATTGATTCAACAAGATGTTGGAAGTGTTCGTGAGGTATGGCAAGGAAAGCAGAGTGTAATGCGGCTAGCAATGCAGGTATGGAGGTAATTGGTGTATCCAGACGCCTGATATGCCTTTCCATAGTGTCCCACAAGTGCTCTATGGGACAGATATGCTGTGTTCGGAGGCCAATCAATATGCTGGAAGTCAGAACTGTGTTCCTCAAACCATTCCAGCACAACAAGTGCCAGATGGCTCGGCGCATTGTCATCTTGGAAGACACCATCGCCATTCGGGAAAAAGTGTAACATAGCGGGGTGTACACAGTGAGCAAGCAGTTAACGATAGTGGAGATCACAGATATGTTGTTCCACATGCACCAGGGGTCCAGTGAAACATGCCCAACACCATACAACCGCCTCCACCGGCTTGCTCTTTTGATACCATGCATGATGGATCAAGAGGCTCATGTTGTTGCCGCCAAATCCGTATACGACCATCCACGGTGTGGAGTAAATAACGTGACTCATCCGACCAGCACGCCTTCCAGTCTTCTAACATCCAATTTATATGCTCTTTGTATCAGGCGAGTCTTTTACTCCGATGAACCTTTGTTAGGAGTGGATGCCGTGTGGGTTGTCTACTGGTATAGCCCATACGTGCGAGCGTGCGACGCATGGTCATGCCAGATATTGTTCCGGGTTGGCCCGTGTTGCATTGGGTAGTCAATTCTTCAACAGTGCTGCGCCTGTTCGCCCGTACGAGTTGTCGGACCTGGCGATCATCTTTAATATCAACTTTTCGCTGACTTTTGCAGTTTTTCCGTCGGGTCGCTGTTTGACCATTTTGATGCCAGCCTGGTACACTTTTAAGTAAGGCGGATCTCGAACACACTACCAGTTCATACGTTTCGGAAATCGAGGCACCTGCTCGTCAAGCATAAATCCTTCCTTTTACCCATCACGCTCGGAATTTTACTACCTACTCAACCACTGAAACCTTATCTATGAAACGTAGGTCGACTAACTGCGCACTCTCGTGCCTCACGTGGTCAACGGGTCGCATTCAGTTATTATTATTATTCAATTTATTGTATAGGCTTCACTCTTGAACAGCTTTCAGCTAGGGGGGCGCCTATATACATTTGTACATTATAACTTAGACAGAAGACATAGAAGTCGTACATAAATTATGAATATATAAACATCAGTTTCTATACAATAATACTACAAATAAGGGAAGAGCCTCGGGTTCGAATCCCATCGATGACTTGAGCTACTTTTATGGGCATTTTCCACTCCGTGGCTGAGATTGTTGGTCTCACGCGTAGATAACAAAGTTTTTTTTTCCCCTGAAAGTGGGTTTTTTCTTGCAGCAAAACAGCCAAATCAACCAGAAAACACACGCAATTTACAGACACAAAATAGGAGTTTATGTAATCAATTACGGGTAACCCTAATATAATATATTTTTTTTCTTCTCTGCTCTTATCACCGTACCATTCCTCATTTCTCGGCGTTGAGGTCTCACCCAAGGTTAGGCGAGCTGCACCCAGAATTGCTTCCTTTATACAAGTCCATTCGTCTTCCAGCTTGTCACTGTTTTCCCATTCATGCAGTGTTCGGGCCAACTCTGCCTGGTACTGCCTTTCGATAAATCTATCTCTCGATTTCTCTACGTTCTGTCGCTTAGTTTTCTTAGCTTTTCCTCTTGCTACTAGGGCTATTTTATACTCCAGTCTGGCTCCCACTAGAAAATGATCAGAATCAGAGCTGGCGCCCCGAAAAGAATGGATATTTTCAATTGAAGTAGCCCACCACTTAGAGACCAGTACATGATCGATCTGATTAGCCTGATTTATACATGGAAAGTCCCCCAATAAGGATGAACAAATCATACTCTTTAAACTAAACCGACTAACTCAGCCACTTTGTGAAAAAAGGCTCATAAAGATTCTTCACGTCATTGCCTTCCATATTTTATGAAAAGAATACTGAAAGTGCACCGAATTGAGAAAAAAGCTCTCGGTAAAAAATTCATTTTCATATATTCAGAAATATATATGTATTAAAAAATAATAGATACTAGAAATATTATTAATTGGATAATTATACTATTGTTTTTCTAATTATTTGCATATTTACATGTACAGAATTTGAAAATATCATATGTCCATATAAACATAATTAACAACACATAAAACATTTTATATTTATTTTATATTTCTCCAATATATCAACACACAGAAAGGATTAATCTGTCCGTTAGGTGGCGTGAAGGTCAGTCACTGAATTGTTCGTTATGGAGATATGTATCATTTGTTACAGAATTAGTAATTTTTTGTTTGATGTTCGTTGGGTAAATCAGTTCAGTTTTTGAGCTTTGACATATATTTGACACAACACTTTTTGAAAGGGTTTAGGAATTTCTCGGTTGCGTATATCAGGTAAGAGTTGTATTTGTAAACGAAAACTGGTATTTTGAACACGTTAAGCCTATAAGTTCAGGCTACAAACGAAATATGGTCTTTGCTTAAAACGTTCAGTGTGGACAACATCGGAATTATTTAGTTAAATGCAGTTTATTTACGAATAAGTTATAGAAAACAGTTAAAAGTCATTATATTTCTGATTGATAAATACAATTGTTCTCCAAAGTATTAATTTTTTCTTTGTTACATGGAAATCCCTTACGAATATCTTTGACCAAATAACATTGTTATAATGTATTCGATAGCATAAGTAGCATATAAAGAATAAGATAAAAAATATATATATAGAGAGAGAGATGGTTAAAAAGTAGTTGCGATAATAGTAGAACAGAACTGAATTCAGATTGGTAAACATCAGTTATGTAATTAACGTGAGAAAAATGTTAAATTGCTGGATATCTGAGAAAATAGCACTTAATCTGAGAGAGTCAAAATAAAGGAACTGAGACATAAGAAAACATTAAACGCAGATTGTGCGTACAGGGATGGTTAAAAGTAACACGCATTCACAGTTATTAAGGGAGGAGAATGCCAGAAGTTTATCAAATTGTAACAGGATGCTTAATGATTTTGTAATAACTGAGAACAAAGTGGAGGAGAAATTGTTCAGATTAAACATAAGAAAGGCACCTGGGGTCAATGGGATCTATCCAGTTATATTAAAGGAGGCGGCAAAGGAACTAAGCAAACCCTTAGCTATAATTAAGAGAGTATCCCTGGACTTAGAGGAAGTCTCCACATACTGGAGATGGGCAAATACATCGTCAATTCACAAAGAGGAATCGAAGGGTGACACGAGTAATTACAGACCATTTAGTTTAACTTCTGTTCCACGGAAATTAATGGAGGTACTGGTTAAAGATGCATTGCAGGATCATATAGACAAGACTGCAGTAATAATTCAGACACAGCATGGGTTTTTGAAGGGAAAATCTTGTCTGAAAAATCTGATTGGATACTATGATGAGGTTACAAAGGAACTGGACGCAAAAAATTATTTTGATGTCATATATAACAAACCAATTTTAATTTTGATTTTTCTCGTGGAATAATCGTCACTGGCGTTAAGTACAGTGTCAGGCCAACGCTACAAACATGGGTCCAGTTTCAGAGTTCAGCACTGAACTCTGAAACTGGCGGTTTGGGCAACCAGGCAGGAGCTCACCGGTATTAGACCCCGGTCTGATGAAGCAATACATCAACAGATGTGTTACTCCTATTCCCCTATACGCAGCACAAATCTGGTCTTCAGCTCCGGAAAGCAGTATCAAAGCCTTTCTTGGACTCGAATACTGGCTCTTGAGATGGCAGAAGAGAATTTCAGCTAAGCGTTTTACCATCTCAAGAGCTATACTATACTCAAGTTTAGACGTCACACCCTGAAGATAAATAATCACGTCAAGAAACATAATGACCCTCGCTCAGCTTTTAACGGGACGACTGAATGCACCGAAAGCCCGAGAGTGGATAATAATAGAAACCGCAACTGAAAGCGGCATTTACGCAGTTGGATAGCCTCGGAAGATTCTTTCCAGCAAACACCATCCAGTTGTTCAACAACCTCAATATCAATCCTGAGAAGCTCTGCAATTGGAAATCCTACAGAAAGGAAGTTCTCAGAAACTCTTACTTGTAAATACAGATGTAAGAATACAGTTTCAACACCTTGTTCGGCCTGGTAGGAGCCACTGGGCTTTAGGAAACCCGATCTCATCAAGAAATGGATGTCAGGATTGACTTACCTACCCCAGTATAATCCCCACAGAAGAAGACGACTGCTGGAAAATAGAACTTTCGAATTTTTATTTTACTGTGTCGCGGTCATTGCTGTTGTGATGTTGTTTCATATGCTGTACGTTGTTTGGCTGTAAATATTTGTGTTTATGTAAATATGGTGAAACTTCCACTTCTGTGTGTTTAAGCAGAAGCTATGCTTCAATTGTAACGGTATTATGTTCTTACCAGTTAACAGTAGTTAAGTTGTATAAGCCTTTGCGAGTAATTAATAACTGAAATATTTTATATTCCAGATAAAATGTACTTATAAATCAGATATCATGTATGTCATTTATTTTTTAATTGTATTACATGTTGTAACATGTAATACAATTATAAAATTGTATATGTATGATTAACCCATTCTCATTAAAGCAATTTGTAGCTGTACTGTCGAAAGACAGCTACAAATTGCTTTAATGAGAATTCAGTCCTGGACCTTACGAAATGGATATAATCTCGCTGAACAGGAAACCACTAACACTCATTTCTGCAAACTTCGGTCACTTCGTCCTGATCCAGAGCTAAAGATAAATAACGTGCCAGTTCCTCTTGCTCACAATGTCCGTTTCCTTGGTCTGATACTAGACAGGAAACTGAACTTTCAAGCACATGTGGCCTATCTTCGAACCATCTGCTTGAAGAAATTAAACATCCTCCGGTGTATGTCATGGGGCGCTGATCGTCATACTCTCATCCATCTTTATAGAGCTCTCATCAGGTCTCGCTTGGACTATGGCTCTCCAGTATATGATTCAGCGAGGAAAAGTACTTTAGAACGACTAAACACCATCCAGCACTGTGCTTTGAGAGTCGTTCTAGGCGCATTCAGAACCTCCCCGGTTCAGAGCCTGTACATCGAAGCTCACGAACCTCCCTTACATCTTCGCAGAAAATCATTACGTTTGATGTTTGCTGCAAAAATTCGTAGTCTGCCCTCTCATCCTTGTTGCCATTGTCTCTACAATACTGAATGCGAGTCATTTTACATCAGTAAACCTAATGAAAACCGACCTGCTCCACTTAGATTTAAGGAACTAGCTCAATCATGGAACATAGAAATCAGCAATATATTTCAGGACAAAACACCACCAGATCCGCCCTGGGAAAATATCTGTGCAATACATGATGACTACTTTCAACAGTGGAGAAAGAACACGCTGTCTCCTTCCAATATCGCACAGTTACATGCAACTTACACTCTTTCTAATTCAAACGCATGTGAAATCTATACAGATGGATCAAAAACCGAGACCCAAGTAGGTGCTGCTGCAATCTTCCCATCATTTAGCACTTCTGTCTCATTGCCAATAGAATGCAGTATCTTCACTGCTGAGCTCTATGCTATAAACCTAGCTCTGGATCACATTATTGAACATCTAATTCCGCCTGCTTTATATACACTTACTCACTCAGTGCTGTCTCTGCCATAAATACTAATACCAACTCCTCTTACCATGTAATAAAACAGATTCATTCTAAGTTACTTGCCTGTAAGGAATTGAACCAAAGTGTGACAGTCTGCTGGATTCCAGGACATTCTGGAATAGCCGGCAATGAAAGAGCAGATCATGCAGCCAAACAACCAGAAACCACTATTTCGCAGACTTTTCAAGTTCCATATACAGATTACAAACACATTATCCATAAAGCATGTTATAACAGCTGGTCATTAATCTGGAAAGGTTATCCAGGAAATAAACTCTACCAAATAAAACTGGAACCAAAGCTGTGGTTCCAGCTTTATTAGACATCTTTAAGTCAATTTCTAATACGCAGTCATCAATAAATTTATTACAGATTTTGGGAGATGATTTTAATCAAAAACAACTATTTATTTTTCTAAATCGTATATAGGAATATATCATAAAATATAGTTATCACAATTAAGCTAATATTTCATATTCACCATTAGAAAGACACAATATGGCCCTAGCAGCCTATGTGTCGTTAAACACAACAACAACCCCTAGCCAGTGGCTGTAACCATGTGTTCTCCTAAAAAAAATAAACTACTGTAATGATAAAAATAATAAATAACATTGCCAACTAATCAAATAATTCGGTAGCTGGCGCCATCTTTCGGCACATATCTATACAAATTAACAATCTTTAATTTGAATTTTCAAGGCATAGAAAATATGTTACAATGGAACCAACACGTACGGTTTTTTTTTCTTTCTTTCTTTTTTTTTTCGTTATATTAATTAAAGTTCCATATAAGTGATGTATTGCTTTATTTGTAATTGTGGTACACTATTTTTGAAATGAAATAACGAATCGTACAAATTTTTTTGTTTTTTTTAATGGTTGGATTTGCGAGAATCCAAGAATGAAGAATGCGAACAAATAGTTGTGAGTGCGGAATCCAATAGTAAATAGATGTCGACTATATGAAGCATGCTGAGACTGCTGTGAAGAAAGAGATGGAATTACAGAAAGATAATTCAGAACAATACTGACATTGATGATGTAGGAGAGAAAATCACCCAGCAAGATTTCCGATGGTTGGTGGCCATCGGTCTGCTCGGATCATGCAGCCATGGAGTCCTACTCAGCAAGCTGGGTTAGCAGTTTCACTGGGGCAAATGTCCAGGTGAGGAGGTTTTTCTGTTGGTGGTAATGAATCCTATCCAATGTAGGCTGGGTTATCAAATACTACCCTACAGGAGGGTTAGCAGGAAGTCATGTTTGGTCGGGTTGTGTCAAAAACCATGGATGCCATGACCATGAAGGCTGTTTTCAGTTAAAGGGTACCGCTCTAGTTCTGTTTTTGTCAACTTGCGGAGGGAAGAGGGGTGACCATTAGAGATGAAGGTTAAGATGAATGGTCAGAAAGCTAGTTATCAATTGAGGCAGTTGCCTATGCAAGGTGTGATCTTCTTACAGCAAACAAGTCCTGGGCAAAATTCGTTAAAGCTAAGTAATATTCCTGCTCAGTGATGTACAGATATTCTCTGTCTCGTGTATTTTAGAAATGAAACTGTATATTAAGTCTTCGCAATTAGGACACTTATAACCCATATGATCCTAATTCTCTTCCTGCCCACAGGAGCAGTAGGGGTCCTCTTCAATACTCATCAGGATCAGCTTCTGTTTGTTAGATCCTTGACCGGTAATAAGATATGTAGACCAGGATAGAACCAAGTGGGAGCTTTGAGAACTGTACAGACCTGGGGAACATTGTTCTTCGTGATTGGTTCTTTTCTTTTGTCTGTCCCTCTCTGCTGCCAAATATGGTCAGTATAAAGAGGAAGGTTCACTTTTAAGTATGAATCTTGTTTGTGAGATTGATCATATGGTTAAGGATGGTGGCCAGATTCCTCTTGATAGGCGATAGTGTATTCCACTGCGGTCATCTCCGGGTCTAAAGGCAGGAAACCCCGCCAAAACCTGGAGAGCAGGGGTGTGACTGTGACGCAGGCCCTTGTCATCATGAGTAACATGCAGCGCTTGATGGTTTCAAGTTTCTGAATATTACTAACTGTGGTGATTCTACTAAACCATGCTCAGACACTATGCGTGATTATGGACAGAAACACTGACTTATAGAGCAGACAGAGGTGCATCGCTTTAGCCCCAGTCGCTCGTACTCAGACGCGCGAACATGGTCGTGTAGTTGCGGATTTTTGAATGTAGGTATGGTAGGTTTGGTTAAAAGAACAGTTTACTCTCTAACATAATTCCTAAGTATTTGAGTGGTGATTAGAGGGACTGTAAGTCCTGCTTTCTTGATTTGTGGAAGTCTGGTGGTCTATAGGGTTCCCTTGAATAGAATCGATTTTTTTTTTTTTTTTTTTTGCAGAGGGAGAGCTGCAGCACCGAGGGCTAAAATGAAAACCTAATTTGTTTGTTTACTTTTTTTTATGCCGTAGCAGGGACATCTTTAAGCACAGGTGTATAAAGTGCTAGCAGGGAGGTCCCTGTCAAAGCGAAGCCCAAAGAAGCGGTTTGAACGAGCCCGCTTTTTTGACTTAATGCCTGGCATCTTGAAGAGCCTAAATCCATCCTGTGGATAGGCAACAACATCTTTCTGAATAACCCTTGTATTTATATACAGTGTATGAATAGGTGAAGCAGGAATAGCAATGGAGTCAGTGGTTATTCCGACTCCATGTTAAATTGACGTTCCACTGCCTTTTTCTTGTTACCTAATATGAGAAAAATATTAATTCTGATTAATTAATTTAATATTTCTCTAAATGTATTATAAAATGGGTTTGATCTTTTCAGGTGAATAATAAGGAACACTTTTGAGTACCACAATGACTGATAACAAAGGAAGTCCTTTCATCTCTAAGCGTTGCGAGAAGATATTTGAAAAGCATTCGTCTCTTCGTCAGCACAGGAAAATTCATTCTGGCCAGAATATATTCAGATGTGCAACTTGCGACGAAACATTTCGTACTTCATCACTCCTTCACCTCCATGAGGATATTCACAGCAATAAGAGGCCTCTCACTTGCGAAACTTGTGGGAAGACATTCAATCGTTCATTCTATCTTACTGTGCACAAAAGAATCCACACGGTGGAAAAACCATTTTGTTGTGACATTTGTGATAAAAGATTTTCAGAAAATCGTTACATTCTACGCCACATGAGGATTCACTCTGGCGAGAAGCCTTTTCATTGTGATATTTGTAATCGAAAATTCTTACAAAATTCAAACCTTTTAAGTCATCTCAGAAGTCACACCAAAGAGAAGCCTTTCACATGCGGATATTGTGGAAAACCATTTTCGACCTCATCAAATCTATCGGTACATAAACGTATTCACACTGGGGAAAGGCCCTTTTCCTGTGACAGCTGCTCAAAAACATTTAGTAATTCATCAAATTTAAGAAATCACAAGGGAGTGCATTCTGCGGAAAAGCCCTATTCTTGTGAATTCTGTGACAAGACATTTTCAAGTCGAGGAGAATGTGTGCGACACACGAGAGTCCACACGAGTGAGAGACCTTTTTCGTGTGGGTTTTGCCAGAAATCTTTTTTGCAGTCTTTCAGTTTAACCAGGCACATAAGAGTTCACACCATAGAAAAACCCTTTACATGTGCAACGTGTGGAAAATCATTTTCTCGGAACTTCAACTTGTCCAAGCATAGCAAACTCCACTCTAGATAAATGTCCCTTCAAAATGCTTTTGTTTTCAATTTTCACATGAGTCAGTTGCGTAACAAGCTTGATTTAATTTTCACAAAAATTG
Source organism: Mastigoproctus giganteus (assembly GCF_048544385.1). NCBI lineage: Eukaryota > Metazoa > Arthropoda > Arachnida > Uropygi > Thelyphonidae > Mastigoproctus > Mastigoproctus giganteus. Next base: position 23,756,836 of record NC_143575.1, read on the forward strand.
CTTTATTCGTGGAATGAAGCTTTTCGGTGCTACGAATCACATTTTACTGTTCGTCAACGTCTTTACTTGGAATTTCCCAATTTAAAGACCGTTCTCTTTTTTTTTATTTTTAATGATATTTTAGTTTCTTTTCAGTTTTCATCTTGTCTATGTATTTTATTAATTTTCTAAGATGTAATTTGTTTCTTTACATTTTATTGACATACTGTAATATTTGATATCTATTATATTTCTTAAATTTCTGTAATGTTTCTTATTCTGTAATAAATGCTTTCTTTATGATGTGAGTACTCCTAATTTGGACAGTTCTGCATTTTACTTATAGTGACACGAATTTGGAAAATTATCGGAAACTATATCAGAAACAGGAGTGAGCGCTGAGAGAACAGAGAAAGCACTCCTTCCCTAAATGAAGGAGAGTTCAGGTGTCGCGCAAGGCTTTTCTCCGTTCTAGTATAAACTTGCTAGGGTTCCAACAATTCTCAGTTATGGTGTGATGTGTCAGTTAGGAATAAATGTTCTTTGCAAGAGTTACACTAATATTTGCATCCGGAGAAACCTGGCTTTCACGTAATCGTCTAGCAGTTAGTTAGGACAAATCCCGTGTTCTGAAAACTAACCCAGGTGGACGTTGAGCTAGCCTGCAACATCAAAGATTTCGTTGTGTGATTTTCACCTTTGACTCCTTTCTATTTGATTAGAATCAAAAGCGCCGCCTTAACAGTTCTTTATCAGTAATCCCTTCAAAGAAATCATGTGTCATCAGAGAGTAATCAATAGGCAAAAATTAGCAAACAAAACATGGTTTATTAAACATACTAAATCGTTACAAAATACAGTTAGACAAAACAGTGTATGTCTTTAGTAAAATAGCCTTGAGCTTTTATACCTTTACATATTTAGGTAACCAACGGATTAATTAATAATGGTATGGGTTTGCAAATTGTTATGTTCTTCATGAACAATCGACAGCCAAAGAGCGTTCATACATCGCGTAGCTGACGAATATTACACCACATTGGTGGAACATGTAAGATTGTAGGCCATGATTAATATTCAGTCTTAATATTTAATTATAATATTCAGTTTTAATATTTAATTATAATATTCAGTTTTAATGTTAATTAGGATTATTCAGTTTTAATATTTAATTATAATTAATTCTAATTAAATAACGTCCGGCATTCATGTACAAGTTACAGTATCTATTAAATATGAAATGCTAAGTAAAATAACAAAACTCTCCTGAAAGTATGAGTGTGCGTGAGGATAGATGTCTCTAAGCACATAAAAAATATATATAAAAGGGGGAATGGAAGTATGTTCGACTTAGCGCAATTTAGTTTCGTTTATAATTAAATAACAAGGGTTAACTTACCCGAATAATTCAGCAACGCCTCAGGAACTGTAGTTACAGGACAGTAGTTCATCTCGATTCCTTCCTATATCTCATTCACGAGTTTTTGCCTTCTTCTTCTTCCGACTTTTCGTTTTCTCTTCTTAAGAATATTTTCTTCACATTCTACAAAAGATTATCATTGCGACGGCTCTCTATCTTACTAAAATCCTAACTCAAACTCCGCTAACTGCCCTTACAAGTCACAGCTCATTCACCGACCAACTCACACTCTGTCCAAGCCTCAGCTCCAACTCCCTCTCTCCCTTACCACACCCTAGCTGCTAACCGAACTGCCTCCCCCCTATTTCCCCTCTAGTTAGTTTCGTCAAGCAGAAAAACATCTGTGGAACTGTCGCTTTACAGCGTTCTGACTCAACCGAAAGTCCGATTTATGAAAGTCGTTGAAGAAATTACATGTTTGTATGAGGTTCGCCCAAAGGCCAAAACGGACATAAAATCGTCTACTCCGACACAAGAAGTCTATGAAATAATAAACACTCTGCTGATGCCTGAATCAAACACAATACTAGTAGTGTTCTCCGAAAATCTAACTCCCCTGTTTTTATGACTAGCGCCGCGACTTTTCTGTTTTTGTCAACAATACACTCGGACGCTTGCCCGCTCCAACGAATAAATAACGTACGGCAGGCGTCGGACGGTGGTTTTGGAATTTCGTGGGTGCGGCTCTGCTCCCATGCGAAAGCGAAAGTAATTCTGTCTTCTCCAGCGAAGTAAATATCGTATGACAGATACAGGGCAGCAAAAAAGTATGAGGCCCTTGTGCTCTCTAAGAATGTACTAATACGGTTAAAAATAAATGCATTTTTAACACCCCTCCGTGCCACCAGTAGATTTTGCGCAAGTGAAAAGAAAATTTCACGTGCTCAAAATTTAAAGCATTACACAAACTCAAAGATTGAGCATAGGGCCTTTTAGGGGGGAAAAAAATCAGACATCTTTCCTCTTACATAATCGAATTAACCTAAATTAAACAAAAGTGTGAAATATAACAGTGTGTTCAACATATAGTGTACAATACATAAATATTGTTGTCTGAGGATAATTACTGTTCATCTTTTTACACTTTTGCACATGACAACCTTACCTGGTTGGAGAAACAACAACAACAGCAATCTTTGCAGCAAAAAAAAAAAATTAACACAGTAAAAAGTGGTAAGTGTTCTTGGAGAATTATGACAGTGTCTCTTGGTTTTACACATTTCTGTTTATTAATTGTGCTGTAGAATGTTCTTTTTGTTCCCTATTGTTGGTTCTGGACCATCAAAGTTCTGTCGTATTGGAGAGACTATCCTTCATTATCTGAAGAATCAGTAAGAGTTCATCTCCTCTGGAACATGGAGGATGTAGGTGATGTGTGACATCCATCACCATTCGATGCAGTAACATGACATGAAACAAATAGAAGTACAAAAGTATTAATATCTGTCCTTGTTTCTAATATTGTTTACAAAATATGATGTATATCTAACACAAAACAGAATTCACATCTATGACAATTAACAACCAAGACAGTACATTGTATATATAATGTTATTTCAACCTTTGTGTAATTATATATTTAAGCTAAATTGAATGTAGATTAGCCATCCCTTACAATACATAATCAGGGTTTAATACAAAAAAAAAAATGCTTAAGGAACAAACAATTACAATGGCTACATCCACAAAATATATAAAAGAAATAAAGAGTAACATATTAGATTAATTGATAAGTAATTGTCCCTGAGATTATAAAACTATTTATGCAGTATAATAATAATCAGTGCATAAATACTTCTGACAGATGTTGCACTTCTGTCAGTCACTTCTACACCTGTTCAGAAATTGTACAATACTAATGTCTGACATTCAATGGTTATATATGTCTAATATATATATATATAGAGCTAAGATTACATACATGACAATTCAATACTGCAGTAACATAAACTGGTTACAAACTCTGATCATTATGCATACATATTCTGTAACTGTTCAACATGAACATCTGACAGTAATATATCAGTCCTTATTTATCTCAACATTCAATCTGGTCAGTAGCCTTCTTCAACTTCACTAGTCCTTTAAACTCAAGCTACTGAACGAAGGCGTTGGTTGAGTGCACTGCACAGTGCTCCACCAAGCGTTTCCAAAGGCACAAGAAAGGGTTGTCTCTTGGTAATGGTAATAGTTTCTTATCTGGGCAGGAGAAATCCCTTATGTCTATTACTGTTCTAAAGGGAAGGGTCTCCTGTAGGAATTGTGCCTTTCAACCCCTTTGGTGAGGATTGACTAGCATGGCATAGCAATCAGGTTGATCCATGACCCAGAGGGTCAAGAAGTTGAGAGCTCCTTGCTCTTGAACTGAAACCATGTACTGATTGTCACATCCAATTATGAGAATCTCCTTTGCTGAGGGTGCATCTTCTTCACCTCTAAACCACAGGATATCAACAAACAACCTGTTGTTGAAGGGGATGATTAACAATCTGCCGGGGTTTTCTTGGGCCGACTGAGCACCAAGGTCTTCAATGGTTTCCGCATGGACACCATCTTGGCCCACGTCTTTGGATGCCATAGCTCTCCACAGCCACAGCATCCATGTGAGGAGGAAGGCTCTCAGTTTGGTCACAAAATTTAACACATTCCTGACTAATAATGTTGATGTAACTGCAAGTGGGAAGAGAGAAAAAAACACAAGCAAGGAGAATAATTCCATTTATTCACTCTTTCTCTCCTCACTCTTCCCTTTCAGTCAAAAGATTTGTTTCATTTACGTCTTCTCCTATTATTTTAAATCACAGGAGAGGGATATCTTAGGTCATTTACACTTTTCATTTACTCATTTCATTCACTCTTCCTGTTCTCACTCACAACCTCAAATGTCACTTTCTCGATTTCCTTACATTCCATTTCAGAAATGAATCACTCAATTTATTTGGAAAACAAAACATGCCATGCATGGAAAAATAGCAAGATTCCCATCCAAAATAAATACTTAGGAATCATTCTCTTATTTTGAAAATCGTCCCCGGTTTTCCTAATTAACACAGTGTTTTATTCATCAGCAGTCTAGAACTTTGAAGGCACGAACATGAGTACAATACTCAGCAGTCTAATTTCTGTTTCCTTTTCATTATAGTTGATATTAACTATGTGTTTGTTCTATATTGACTTATCTACATTCATATGATATCAATCGCTCCCTTAATTTCATCCATGATGGAGTTCTCAATAGTAGGTAAACTTTATTTGAAAAATTTTACTTATGGAACTAGAAATCTGATTCATATTGTTTCACATCCTTATCTGAGAGTGAAACTGAGAGGTGTTTTTTTTTTTCCAAAATAGCTGGAAGATGGATCCTAAGTTTAGATCTTGAAATTCAGATGTTACCTTCCTTTCACTTAGTCTTTTCTTCAGGAAAAAGACAAAACAAGTAGTACTTGGGTGGAACCAGCCGTTCCCAGGACAATTGCTTCACCTTGTCCCCAAAATGAAAGAACCAAATATGATTTTTTTTCTCTGGATCTAATCTCTTGAACTTAAATTTTAGCTATGCATTCAGAGAGAGAGAGAAAACAAAAGGGACCAGGGGCTTACTGGCCATGCCCTAGACAAAATGCACCCTTCCTCTCTGCATTTAATCCTGTATAATTTTTATAAATTTAATATGTTTGTGCAAACAAAATAATAATGTCTGTTCAATAGAAATATTCCATCACTGGTCATATTTGATCAGAAGCTGTAGTGCTAATCTCCTTTTACTCCCCTTTTCTTTTTTTTTCGGATAATGATTCTTACTTTACATGGAATTTAGGTTTTTTTTTTTCTTTCCTGTTTCCACCATCATCATTCAATACTCCGTGCTTGTTGCTCCATCCATTTACACAACTGCTGATAAAACATACTGACAGAATCCAACAAAAAATGATCAATATCTTCACCTCTATGGTCACGTTCTTTGATCCTTTGTTTGCCATAACTTCGCTTATCCCTTTTTTTTTCTCATTAAGGTAACCTTTTCCATATGGTGAAAACTGGGCTTGCTCACCAGTCAACACATGTCCCACTGTGTCTAACCTGATCCACGTTTACATTGGTGGCATCAAACACATTCTGTAGAAAATAACTGGTGGATTCCTAACAATCTATGATCCGACTCTGCTAGCCAATACAATCCGGCTGCTAGCCTCTGACATATACATAAGGCCTGCCAATTACACTTATAAATACAGAAAAGAAATGTCACTCTCATGTGCCTCTCCTGTTCCAACAAAGCAAAATTGTCCTGTTCCTTCAAGACAGAGGAACACAATAGTGAGCCTCCTCCCACACTGCTCTTTCATTCTTCAGGGTTTCTATCTTACAATTTCTCCCTTTTTTTTTTTTCTTAATCTCTCCAAGCATCTCTAAGTGCACCTGCCCAATCAAATCCTTCGCCTTCAACTCGTCGGTTTAACCTCGCTGCCAGTGGCGCTCCTAGCATCCACTGAAAGGTCCTATCCACCATACTTGGCTGTTCATCTGGGTCTGCAGTTCTCTGTTCTTCACTATTTTGATCTGGAGGTTCACTCCTCTGAACCTCTGTTACTATGGTAGGATAATTTTGTTCTGCCTCATCTCTTCTAACTGGAACTGACTCGGGCACTACTTCATTTTGTGGTGGAGAGATACTAGACACCACAGGAGGGGGGTGAGTCACACGGCTACGTAAGTTGTATGGGTGAGACTGGGTGGGTACCTGTGTAATTCTGTCTGAACTTCCAGACGGCTCTGTCCTCAATTGATTCCTCGATGGGAGAGAAGACAACGGGATTGATACAGGCAAACTCACTGTTCTATCTGGTTGTAGTCTCACAGGTCTGGGGTCTATTGGTGGAATCAAAGCACATTCTTCTTCTATGGGCTCATCAAAGATCCAAGTTTCCTTAGGCACCGTCTCTGTACATGTCTGATCCAGTGATTCACTATCTTCGGGTTCTTCTTCCTCTCCTATTCTAAGTTCGGGAAAAACTTTCCGATCAACAACCTTTGTCAACTGATCCACATGCACTATCTGCCTGTCCCTTGGGTTATACATGTTTTGTATTTCATAGTTGACCAAAGAAGTTTGACTAATTACCCGGTATGGACCTGAGCTTAATCGGGCCAGTTTCTTCGTAGTACCTGTCTTTATCTTAGGTGTGAACAAGTAAACTAAACTTCCAACACGAATATTTTTATCTACTGCCACAGCAGTTCTGCGTTCTTCTTGTTTCTGTACAGCCTCTTCCAAATGTTGAGACACAATCTCATACGTCCTTTGGAGACGTGCACACATTTGTTCTGAGTAATTTTCTAACGAGGCATAGCTCTGTCTGGTTTTTCCATGCCATAGGTCAGATGGTAACACTAAATCTCTACCATAGATTAAGAAATTGGGCGATTCCTGAGTAGCACTATGGGTTGCTGCATGGTACACAGCTATCGCCAGTGGTGTCATTTCATCCCAGTCCGATTGAGCCTCATTTATGATATGTGACAAAATATTTGCTAAGGTGCGATTTAGACGTTCGACCTTGGCATTGCACTGAGGATGATATCGGGACGTATGAATTTGATGAATGTTCAACTTCTCACACACTTGTCGTAACAATGAAGACATGAAATTAGTGCCTTGATCTGTAAGAATATACTTAGGTATTCCATGTCTAGTGATTACATTATTTATAAAAGCAGTAGCAACTTCATCTGTCTTTTGGGTCTGGAGCGGAACCACTTCAGCGTAACGAGTAAAGTTGTCGACTGCCAACAGCAAATACTTGTTTCCTTTCAGTGACATGGGAAGAGGTCCCAAAATGTCTAATGGCACCCTCACCCAAGGGGCGTTTTTGACTGGGACTCTCATCAGAGCCGCTTTAGCTTTAGGATTATAACCTTTTCGTTCCATGCAAGATGGGCAAGATTCAAGATAATTCCGGATGTCTGCGTACATGCCTGACCAGAAAAAGTCCCTTTTAACTTTTTCCAGTGTCTTCTGTAACCCTAAATGGCCTCCAGAAAGTAAATCGTCATGGCATGATTTTAAAATTTCCCCCTTTAGACCTTCTGGAATGACTAACTGTTCATTTGGGTCTTCTCGGGTGTTTCCAGAGCCAGACAGAGTATAGTGGTATAATAATCCATCATTACTCATATAAAAGGAATCTGGCACTCTTGTTGATGCCTGGAGTGTTCCTTCTAGCGCTTCGATTAATTTCCGCAAGATCGGATCTTCTCTCTGTAGAGTTTTGATCAAAGTTCTGGTTTGATTTTGAGGAAAAATCACTGGTTCCTGATTTACCTCTGTTGATATTGGAGCAACTACCTTCATATGTCTTGGTTTCCTATGCTCTTTCTGTGACTCATCTTCCTCTAACACAGGTCTAGAAAGGAAATCTGCATTTGAATGAACTCGACCAGGGCGGTAGACAATTTGAAAGTCGTATTCTTGCAACAACATGCTCCAGCGGGCTAATCTAGGCGATGGGTTCTTTAAATTAAGCAAAAAGCTCAATGGTTGATGATCAGTTAGTAGTGTAAAATGATTTGACACTAGAAAAGGTTTAAATTGCATGACTGCAAAGATTATAGCCAAGGCTTCTTTCTCAGTAGTACTGTAGTTTAATGCTGATTTTTTTAACAGTCTAGATGCATAAGCTACTGGCTGTCTAGAATTCTCATCTATCTGTACTTCTAAGCATGCTGCGACACAATATGAAGATGCATCAGCAGATACCACGAAAGGTCGGGAAAAGTCAGGGTAGACCAACAAAGGTGGGGTGGTCAGAACAGTCTTTAACTGGTCGAAAGCCTGCTGCGTTGAGCTGTTCCAGACGAATGGTGTTTCTTTCTTCGTCAAATTTGTTAGAGGTCTCGCAATCTCCGAAAAATTTGGAATAAATTTCCTGTAAAATCCTGCCATTCCTAGAAAAGATCGCACTTGTTTCGCAGTTCTTGGGGCTCGACACTCTCGAACGGCAGCCACGTTGTCAGGATCGGGGCAAATACCTTCAGAACTGATTAAATGCCCAAGGTATTTTAAATTTTCCTTCAGGAACTCACATTTCTTAGGTTTTAGCTTAAGGTTGTATTCTCTCAGACGCTGGAAAACCTTTCGCAGCTTCGAAAAATGAGAATCCAGGTCGGGCGAAACAATAATTATGTCGTCGAGGTAGGCGAAAATGGATTCCTTCCCAAGGTCATGAAGCACCAAGGAGAGGGCCCTTACGAACGCAGAGGGCCCGTTCTTCAATCCAAATGGCATTCGGGAAAATTCATACAAAGATTCCCCAGTGGTGAAGGCGGTTTTGTGCCGATCAGCTGGGTGCACCTCAATTTGGTGGAAACCACTTTGCAAATCGAGCGAAGAGAAATATCGCGCCTGACCAAGAGTTTGCAGTATTTGATCAATATGAGGGAGAGGAAAGCAATCAGAGAGAGTCTTAGCGTTCAATCTCCGAAAGTCCACACAGAGTCTGTAACTAGCATCTCGTTTCTTGACTAAAACAATTGGCACCGCATATGGGGAATGGCTTGGTTGTATGATGTTGGCTTCCAAAAGTTCATTTACCTGCCTTCGAACTTCATCTTTTAACAAAAATGGAACTCTATAAGCTGTCTGCTTGACCGGTATGTTATCAGTCAGTCTAATCCTATGCTTTAACACCTTCGAGTTTCCTAACTGAGCTAGTGATTTAGCGAAAATATCTCTATACTCATATAACAAATCGGACAGTTTATGCCTTTGATCATCTGTCAAGTGATCGAGGTCAAAGTCTTGCAAAGTCACAGGAGCTGTAGTTTTCTCATTAGCTTCCTCACCTGTAAAAACAACTGTATTATCCCTAACACCCTCAAGACTAGCAATATTCATCCCTTTGGGAAGGTGGAGGGGTTCGTTAGTCAAATTGGCAACAAGAACAGACACTCTGCCATCTGGACCTTACCTGGCAATTGAGCATTTGACTGCCAGGTCATCACGACCTAAGTTAGAGTTAGGTTCTGTCAAAACTACCTGCTCGGCGAAAGCAGCAAGATGGTTACAAACAGCCGTTACTACTTTTTCTGATGAGGCGGGAATCAAATGTTTGGAAGTTAATTTAGCTACCGACGGTTTTAAATTCAAATACTGGTCTCTTGCGCCTTGCTCCTCGCTACCCTCTTCCCTTAAGCAAATGTTCAAAGGGGCAGAGTGTATAATTCCCTTACCCAAGTCTAATGTAAACGAAAATCGCCTTAAAATATTTAATCCTAAGATTACATCGTACTGGTCCTTAAAATTTCCTGAAGCTACCAAAATCTTATCCCGAAAAGTCGCCTGTTTTAACTTAAAATTTACTGTAATTTCTGTATGTATTGGAACTACATAACCTGAGACTCCAGTTACAGTTAAATCTGGACGTCTGGGATTCAAGGAGCTATCATGCCTAAATTTTTTAAATAAGTCTGTGCTTAAAAGCGATACACTTGCTCCCGTGTCTACCGAAAACCTGGCTGGGATGCCTTGAATATACCCATTGATTAGCGGCAGTTTGGCATCATTATTTAATATATACACCCCATGTTGTATATTTCTCTGATAGGCATAAGATTTATCGAATCTATGGAAATTCTGGCGAGGGGAAGCGGTTTTATTGCGTTGGAAGTTCCTTCCATTTCACACCATGTTCCTTCTTTGTCATAAATACCTCTCCCCATTTTGCCTATAGTCTACATGATTTGGTGATCTTCCCAAAATAGATCTGTGCTGAGTTTGATCAAAGGTACATTCATCTCTGGGTGTTCCCCTTCTTTCCCTTGTAAATGAGCTCATATTATCCCTATTTCGATTGTTATTATAAGTTTTATCTGTTAATGTATCTCTATTTCTATTAAAATTACTGCTCTTTCCATTAACATAGGCTGTCCCATTTTTTGGCACTGCAGTGTATTTGCGCGTTGAGCGCCAATCATGCCGAGAAGGAGAAAAATTCGGTGCTGGCCGGCGATTGCTTGAACGGCCGCAGCCAGCAAAACGATTCTGTCCCTGCTCCCTGGCGTCTATGTGATTCGGTAACCCATGCTTCCGGTCATAATTCGGTTCTCCATAGCGTCGGTACTCGTGATTGTTGACCCCATTCGTAGCATATCCTAGCAGCGCCCTTCCTGACTGTGAGTGCCTTACGGGGAACGCTACGCGATCGCAGAAAGGGGGGAATGCATAAGTTTCAGTATTAAAACTTTGGCTTGGATGATACCTGTTATTATCTGTGCCTTGTGTTTTTAGATTATTGTGTGTAATATTATTTACAGCTAGTGTATGTAGCGATTGCTGTAGGTCTTTTATCTGGTCCTGTAATGGCTTAATGATTTCTTTAAGATAGTTTTCTTGTTGGTCCCATATTTCTCCATCACTGTTATTCTGACTATACATGGCATTAATTGACCTGTGTTTTGTTTCTGTAATAAGTTCGTTGGTTTCCTCTCGTTTCGCCACTGTAATTGCCTGTGTGAAGGTGAGAGGATTTTGTGAAAGAACCAGCCTCCTGATCTTATTTGAAACGCCCCTGAGAAATTCAGCCAGCATTGCCTGATCTAATATTGATAATGCCTCTGGCGACTCACTTTTCGTGTTAAACGCTAAACGGGCCAAATGTTTAACCCTCGTAGCAAAATTTGCTACAGTCTCATTAGGCAATTGTACAGCATGTGAAAAATTATGTAGACATGTCACACTAGGTTCCGTTTTTTCGAACTGAGCCAAAAATGCATTTTTAAACACGCTATAATCTTTTTCTTTACGTAAGTCTACAGAATTTGCGAGGAATTCCGCAGCAAGAGAGCGAACCTTGGACTTACAGACAGCTATTAATTCGCAATTTCCCCAAAGTGCTAATTGTCCTACACTTTCTAGCATTTCAAAAAAATATTGACCAGATGGCCCTTCGTCTGCTTTGCCGGAGAAAACTGGCACTAAACCCAAATAACCAGCAATATTTGCCAAATAAGGTCTGCCCATTTCGGGAGGGGGTTGTGTCTCCTGGGTTCCAAAAAGTGGAACAGAATTTTCTATACCCGAGGTTTGTGGGCTTTGTCCCTCCATTTTGGCTTAATTAGTGTCTGTGTAAAATTAATGTCCCCCAAAATGGTGTGAAGCCTACCTTTCCGTTGAGCTGAAACAGAAATATCATTAATAAACAGCAATTCTAAAACAAAAGGTGTTACAACATGCAGCAACTCGTTTTGCTCTTAACTTTTGATAAATTTTCTAGTGTAAAACATTACAAGTTGCTGCCTGTTGTTCAATATGAGTGTTCTTGGAGACGTCTGTGTTATTTGTACTGCTGTAAACAAAAATGCCTATGACTAATCTCTGTACACACAAGTCAGTGCTGTCCCAATCCTTTCTATTAGAAGTACTTTCCTCAGTCTACAACCATCAGAATCATTTACGGGCATTCATATAAATCGGGTTTTTCATCCCGCAAGGACACAGTTGAATCCTGGACACAATTGGCACCAGTGTCGCGCAAGGCTTTTCTCCGTTCTAGTATAAACTTGCTAGGGTTCCAACAATTCTCAGTTATGGTGTGATGTGTCAGTTAGGAATAAATGTTCTTTGCAAGAGTTACACTAATATTTGCATCCGGAGAAACCTGGCTTTCATGTAATCGTCTAGCAGTTAGTTAGGACAAATCCCGTGTTCTGAAAACTAACCCAGATGGACGTTGAGCTAGCCTGCAACATCAAAGATTTCGTTGTGTGATTTTCACCTTTGACTCCTTTCTATTTGATTAGAATCAAAAGCGCCGCCTTAACAGTTCTTTATCAGTAATCCCTTCAAAGAAATCATGTGTCATCAGAGAGTAATCAATAGGCAAAAATTAGCAAACAAAACATGGTTTATTAAACATACTAAATCGTTACAAAATACTGTTAGACAAAACAGTGTATAAGTCTTTAGTGAAATAGCCTTGAGCTTTTATACCTTTACATATTTAGGTAACCAATGGATTAATTAATAATGGTATGGGTTTGCAAATTGTTATGTTCTTCATGAACAATCGACAGCCAAAGAGCGTTCATACATCGCGTAGCTGACGAATATTACACCACATTGGTGGAACATGTAAGATTGTAGGCCATGATTAATATTCAGTCTTAATATTTAATTATAATATTCAGTTTTAATATTTAATTATAATATTCAGTTTTAATGTTAATTAGGATTATTCAGTTTTAATATTTAATTATAATTAATTCTAATTAAATAACGTCTGGCATTCATGTACAAGTTACAGTATCTATTAAATATGAAATGCTAAGTAAAATAACAAAACTCTCCTGAAAGTATGAGTGTGCGTGAGGATAGATGTCTCTAAGCACATAAAAAATATATATAAAAGGGGGAATGGAAGTATGTTCGACTTAGCGCAATTTAGTTTCGTTTATAATTAAATAACAAGGGTTAACTTACCCGAATAATTCAGCAACGCCTCAGGAACTGTAGTTACAGGACAGTAGTTCATCTCGATTCCTTCCTATATCTCATTCACGAGTTTTTGCCTTCTTCTTCTTCTTCCGACTTTTCGTTTTCTCTTCTTAAGAATATTTTCTTCACATTCTACAAAAGATTATCATTGCGACGGCTCTCTATCTTACTAAAATCCTAACTCAAACTCCGCTAACTGCCCTTACAAGTCACAGCTCATTCACCGACCAACTCACACTCTGTCCAAGCCTCAGCTCCAACTCCCTCTCTCCCTTACCACACCCTAGCTGCTAACCGAACTGCCTCCCCCTATTTCCCCTCTAGTTAGTTTCGTCAAGCAGAAAAACATCTGTGGAACTGTCGCTTTACAGCGTTCTGACTCAACCGAAAGTCCGATTTATGAAAGTCGTTGAAGGAATTACATGTTTGTATGAGGTTCGCCCAAAGGCCAAAACGGACATAAAATCGTCTACTCCGACACAAGAAGTCTATGAAATAATAAACACTCTGCTGATGCCTGAATCAAACACAATACTAGTAGTGTTCTCCGAAAATCTAACTCCCCTGTTTTTATGACTAGCGCCGCGACTTTTCTGTTTTTGTCAACAATACACTCGGACGCTTGCCCGCTCCAACGAATAAATAACGTATGGCAGGCGTCGGACGGTGGTTTTGGAATTTCGTGGGTGCGGCTCTGCTCCCATGCGAAAGCGAAAGTAATTCTGCCTTCTCCGGCGAAGTAAATATCGTATGACAGATGCAGTGCAGCAAAAAAGTATGAGGCCCTTCTGCTCTCTAAGAATGTACTAATACGGTTAAAAATAAATGCATCTTTAACACAGGCATAGAGAAATCCTACGCCAACATAGCGGCGTCAGAGATGAAATCCTGACCCAAAGGGGGTTTGCAATGATCTTGAGGTTTTACGCCTCAGAGTGGAAAAGGCTGTGCTCAGACATAGCCTATATAAGTGGACTAGTTAGCAATCTGTGGAATGGCAGGAGTGGATGCAGCATCAAGAAGGGGTCTTCTTCACTTGCAGAGAACTACAAAATTGTTGAAAGTGGTTGAAATCTTCCTTGTTTACAATCAGAATGGAGCGAATTAAGATCAGAAAGGTTGATCTAAAGGAGGAGCTGTTGTCAGAGATCAACGTAAGCCACGCAGTTCTGCAGGAGATCAGCCCATTCTTCCTCAAAAACTCCAAACTGTTTTAGGCGGATTTTGATGGAGCCGTGGCCAGTCATCAAAATGATTTCCAGGTTCTCAGCAAACCAGGACAGGGTGCGTTTCGTTAAGAAGCTGACGTCAGGTATAAATTTTCTGGTGGCTTCGCCTTTGTTTGCAGAGTATCAGCGGAACTTAGAGTAAAAAAAAAAAACTCAACTGTATTATTAGGGTCACCTGGAAATTTTCTTTCAACTACCCATGTGTGTGTGTGTGTAAATGGCGTGTGTTCTCTGGTCGATTTGCTTGCTTTGCTGGAAGAAAAATCCCTGTGTTTTCAGGCAAAAAACTTACTGTCTACTCCTGAGACTCTAACTCAGCAACGGAGTGAAAAATGCCCATAAAAGTAGCTCCCGCATCGACGGGATTCGAACCGGGGGCTTTTCCCTTATTTGTAGTATTAATGTATGCCTAATTTATGTACGACTTCTGTGTCTTTTGTTCTGTATATAGGCACCCTCCTAGCTGAGGGCTGTTCAGGAGTGAAGCATATGCAATAAATTGAATAATAATAATAACTGAATGCGACCCATTGATCACGTGAGGCACGAGAGTGCGTAGTTAGTCGACCTACGTTTCATAGATAAGGTGTCAGTGGTTCAGAAGGCAATAAAATTCCGAGCGTGGTGGGTAAAAGGGAGGATTTATCGAACTTTCATAAAGGACCGATTGTGGATGCTCCACGAGCTGGTGCCACGATTTCCCAAACGTTTGAACGGGTAGGGTGTTCGAGATCCGCCTTACTTAAAAGTGTACCAGGACTGGCATCAAAATGGTCAAACAGCGACTCGACGGCAAACCTACAAAGGTCAGCGAAAGGTTGATGTTAGAGGTGAGCGCCGGGTCCAACAACTCGTATGGGCGAACAGGCGCAGCACTGTTCAAGAATGGACTACCCAATGCAACACGGGCCAACTCGGAACAATATCTGGCATGACCATGCGTCGCACGTGCGCACGTATGGGCTATACCAGTAGACAATCCGTACGGCATCCTCTCCTAACGAAGGTTCATCGGCGTAAAAGAGTCGCCTGGTGCAAAGAGCATGCAAATTGGATGTTAGAAGACTGGAAGGCGTGCTGGGCGGATGAGTCACGTTATTTACTCCACACCGTGGATGGTCGTGTACGGACTTGGCGGCAACAACATGGGCCTTTTGATCCGTCATGCATGGTATCAAAAGTGCAGGCCGGTGGACTCGGTTGTATGGTGTCGGGCATGTTTCACTGGACCCCTGGTGCATGTGGAACAACATATCTGTGATCTCCACTATCGTTAACTGCTTGCTCTCTGTGTACACCCCGCTATGTTACCCTTTTTTCCCGAATTGCAATTGTGTCTTCCAAGATGACAATGCGCTGAGCCATCCGGCACTTGTTGTGCAGGAAGGGTTTGAGGAACACAGATCTGACTTCCAGCATATCGATTGGCCTCCGAGCTCCGCCGATATCTATCCCATGGAGCACTTTCGGGACACTGGAAAAGCATATCAGGCGTCTGGATACACAAATTACCTCCATACCTGCATTGCTAGCCGCGTTACATTCTGCTTGGCTTGCCATACCTCTCGAACGCTTCCGACATCTTGTTGAATCAATGCCACGTCGACAGCTGCTGTACTGAGGAAAAAGGGAGGACCTACGAAATATAGGTAGGTGGTCAGAATTGAGTGATCACTCAGTGTATGTAACAATACTAAACAATGTGTGCCATTTGGTTTAATGTTATCAATATACTTATTTACAGATCTACATATACTCAATAGTTTTATGCATCCAAGCGTAATTACATTTTAGGATTTGGTATGAAAGCCGGCCTATTACAATTTCTATCCAGAATAAAAAGAAGTAAAAATAGTGTTTTAACCTTCCTACCAAATACAATCCTGGACATTTCGTCAGAAGTGATTCTTGAGATTGCTTGACCAAGGAGCAGCGGGACTCAAACTATCTATATATTATTAAGGAAGCCATTTTCTTTTGTCAGTCAGTGTGAACGATAGGCTTAACCGATCTAGCTAGAACTGGTCTCAAATTGAAGATAATTCTTCCTAGGTGTGCAGAAAGCTGTTAAAATTTAAAAATTCTGAATATTTCTTTTTTTTTTTACAAAACGGGTGAGATTTGTACTATAAGCGAGAATAGTTCAACATTCACTTCATAGATGGAGCCACACGAAGATGTTAACTGTTAAACACACAATTGTCCAAGTTGATAAGGTATTTTTTTCTGGTTAACAATTCGCACTTTGACTTTTTAACTGATTAACAATTTGCATGTTTGCACAATCGTGTCCTTTATTCCAAAAATAAAAAAATAAATAAAATAATAATAACAATAGTTCTCTACTAGCGCTGCCTACCTTAAAAGAAATAACTAATCCTTAGGATTCCATTGCATTG
Organism: Mastigoproctus giganteus; assembly: GCF_048544385.1. Taxonomy (NCBI): domain Eukaryota; kingdom Metazoa; phylum Arthropoda; class Arachnida; order Uropygi; family Thelyphonidae; genus Mastigoproctus; species Mastigoproctus giganteus. The sequence goes on from NC_143575.1 coordinate 23,773,357, forward strand.
CTCGCTCATTATATGTTCCCACATTGCGCACGCGGGCTCATACACTCATTGCCATTCCTTATGTTTAATACGTATAAAACGTTCGAAACTCATCATTTTATCGTTATCGTTATTAACTTCGAGTTTATCTGTTTTTTAAGGTAGTAATTAAAGGATTCAGAATTATGTCACAGTCAGGGAGATGTATCCACAACCATGCTACTCTGAATGGTCGCGTTGAACGTATCTTGTGGCGAAGAAGATAGGCGCCTTTTCGTGTTTCTGCAAATGCATTCAGGATCGATCTGAAATGGTGAAATCAAATAAAATTTATATTTCGTCAGATACAAGAAATAAGAAAGGATTCGACACGTACCGGCTTACCTACTAATCCAAAACCCGCACTACTTTTCTTTCGAACAGCTAGAGAAAACCTTAAATTTTCATACTAATGAGGGAATAAATTTAAAAGAGAAATTCAGGTATCCATTAGTTTCAGGTCTGCGGTTGAGAATTTTTTAGAGAACAATAAAGATCCGCACTACCAGACTACAGTTGAAAATATGTTGGCAAACTTCAAGAAGTTGATAGCAACATGATTGTCACTGTACACTTTTACACATCCACATTTGGAAGTGTAAGTGAAGAACAGGGTGAGGTTTAAACAGGAGATTAAACACGTGGAGATGAGGTACCAGGGGAGTTAAAATGTCAACGTCATTGCTGATATTTGTTGGATACTGAAGAGGTAATGTAAAATAGAAGCATCTTCAAGAAAACTAAACAATAATAATGAAAGTTTGACCGAGTTTTTAAAGTGAAAGGTGAGTTTTTAGTGTAATTTTTTGATATTCTACATTTTCTGTAGTATTTTATAGACATAGCAATGAATTGTTCAAAAATATTCGGGAAAATATCAAGCAACAAAACCTGTGCTACCAGTTGCAAAATATCCACCTGTAAGTCATTACATAAACCCATATTTGGTCTGTAAATTGCGTGTGTTCTCTGATCGATTTGTCAGCTTGCTGGACGAAAAAAGCAGCTTCCCCCAGAAAACCTTGGGGGAAAACCTTGCTATCTACGCCTGAGACCACCTAACTCAGCCATCGAGTAAAAAAAGCCCATTAAGGTTTCTCGTGTCATCGACGGGATTCGAACCCGAGCCTTTTCCACCCGGGGTGGGGAGGTTGATGACGATATCAGTGTGCTACCCGCGCAAACGGACCAGAGGGAGTCAATGAAATCCAAATTATTATATTAGGGCCACTCATTATTTTTAATATATATCCATATATGTATTTTGTCTGTAAATTGTGTGTGTTCTCTGGTCGATTTGTCGGCTTGCTTGACGGAAAAAACCTAGCTTCTCGTTGAGGGGAAATCTTGCTATCTACGCCTGAAACCGACTAACTCAGCCACGGAATGAAAAAAATCCACTAAAGTTCCTTGTACCATCCACGAGATTCGAACCTGGCCTTTTCCACCCGTGGGGGGAGGACGGTAACGATACCATTGTGCTATCCGCGCAGACCCGTATAATGGTGGTTTTCTGGAAGGAGTTGCAAAGCTGGGTCTAGATATATGTTCCATACAGCTCGGCCCACGATCGAACCTTGAGGACAGCCTCTCAACGTTGGCTTGATTTGTCGTCCAGAGACAGGCAAATCGACCAGAGAACACACGACACGCAATTTACAGACATAATATATAAACGGGTATATGTAAGAAATTACGGGTGCCCTTATAGAATAATAGTTTGCTTCTCGGCACGGGGAACGTTTTTTTTTTATTATTATTTTTTTACTTATTTTATTTATCAAAACGAAAATTACTGTAACACAGAGCGAAAACGGATACAAAAATAGATTGTGACAAGTTTAATAATAGGAAATATACATATATTAGATTAAATACATACAAACAAACAGCTTTCGGTTGTTTTATCAACCTTCCTCAGTTAAACTGGCAGTGAAAAATGGAGCATGAGGGCGTGTACTCCCAATCTTGTACGTGAAGTGCGTGATTAATTGTTGGATGTTGAAACCTGTGGCCGTGATACATGCGGACACTGCCAGCGTTTAACAATAGTCAGGATTGCTGTTTCGATGATTGGGTGGACTTAACATCCACTTTTCCTGTTGACTGAAGTATTGGAGCATTTGATGTTCAACGACTCCAACCAGGCGCCTCGTCGATAGTAGGGGGAGTTATCCACAATCACGACATCGCGGTGGGAGTCAATGTCGTGGTGAGTTACCCAATCGTGTTCGGCAATAGCTGAGCGCTCCACATGCGCTAAGCGGATTGCTTTTGTCCGGAAAGGCGTTTTTCGAGCCGTCTCCCAGTTTTCCCGTTGTAGCAGCTAATGCAGTCACGGCAAGAGATGCGGTAGACTAATCCGCTTTTTGTAAGGTGGGGACCAGTGTTTTTACTTTAGAGATGAGGGATCGTAATTTTCTGCCTGGCAGTTGTACGCATTTTATACCATGTGATTTTAAGACTACAAACCTGTTGTGATAGTTTTGGGTAGTATGGGATAAAGGCGCTCGCGGCTGAGTAATTACCTTGACTGTTTCTGTTGGTGGCTACTTGGCCATGTGTCTGTAGGTCACACCAGTCAAGGGAATTGATGGATAGCCACACCTCGTAAGATCCGCCTTGACTTTAGTAATTTCGATGCGCCTCTCATTTACAGAGCTAGAGTGTGTCCAGGCACGAGTTAGCAAGGTTCGTGCAGTGGCAAGAAGATGGCTACGCGCTTGTGCTGACCGGACATTGGTAAATTAGCCAGCACACATTGATTTACTATGGACATTTCTCTTCAAACGCGTGCCCTCGCGCCGGACAAGGGTGTCTAAGTATGGTGCCTCTGTGTTATAGTAATTTTAGTTTTGATAATAATGAATCCAGAGCGCACAGGCCTCTTTAATCATACTTATTTTATTTATTTTCTCCTCTGGAGTCGGCCCTTGGAGGAATCTAGCTCACCTTTTGGCAACATCAGGTTAGTCAGAGTCTCGAATGAGACACTACGAGCACATTTGGGACTGGCCCGCCTTCCTGTGGTGTGGACGAGTACCCAGAATCATCGGTGCAGGTGACTGATGCTTCTGGGTAGCCAAGTGGCCAGACACAACAACAGAACACACATATAATACACACAAACCAACACATCACATAACTGGCCCATTTGTGGTGATACTCTTCTTCATAGAAATACGAGGCGGAGTTGAGCCGACGTTCTAGGAACCACCCTCTTCAAAAACACGTGTCCACTCATGCTTCTCGGCACTGTCTGCGTGTGTAGCACAGTGGTGTCGTCACCGTCCTCTCCTCACCAAGTAGAAAAGGCCCGGATTCGAATCTCGTCGATGAAGCAATGAACATTAATGGGCTTTTTTCCCACTTCGTGGCTGAGTTTGTTGGTCTCACGGGTAGATAACAAGGTCCCCCCCCCCCGAAATTGAGTTTTTTTCGCCCAGCAAAACAGTCAAATCAACCAGAGAACACACGCAATTTACAGACACAAACTACGACTTTATGTAATCAATTACGGATAACCATAATATAATATATTTTTTTTTCTTCTCTGCTCTTATCACCGTACCATTCCTCATTTCTCGGTGTTGAAGGCTCACCCAAGGTTCGGCGAGCTGCACCCAGAATTGCTTCCTTTATACAAGTTCGTTCGTCTTCCATCTTGTCACTGTTTTCCCATTCCTGCATTCTTCAGGCCAACTCTGCCTGGACTGCCTCTCGATAAGTCTATCTCTCGATTTCTCTACGTTCTGTCGCTTAGTTTTCTCAGCTTTTCCTCTTCCTACTAGGGCTATTTTATACTCCAGTCTGACTCCCACTAGAAAATGATCAGAATCAGAGCTGGCGCCCCGAAAAGAATGGATATTTTCTATTGAAGTAGCCCACCTCTTAGAGACCCGTACATGATCGATCTGATTAGCCTGATTTATACATGGAAAGTCCCCCGATAAGGGATGAACAAATCATACTCTTTAAACTAAACCAACTAACTCAGCCACTTTGTGAAAAAAGGCTCATAAAGATTCTTCACGTCATTGCCTTCCATATTTTATGAAAAGAATACTGAAAATGCACCGAATTGAGAAAAACGGTCTCAGTAAAAAATTCATTTTCATATATTCAGAAATATATATGCATTAAAAATAATAGATACTAGAAAGTATTATATTATTAATTGGATAATGATACTTTTGTTTTTCTAATTATTTGCATATTTACATATACAGAATTTAATAATATGTCCATATAGACATAATTAACAACACATAAAACATTTTATATTTATTTTATATTTCGCCAATATATAGTATTAACACACAGAAAGGATTAATCTGTCCGTTAGGTGGCGTGAAGGTCAGTCACTGAATTGTCTGTTATGGAGATCTGTATCATTTGTAACAGAATTATTAATTTTTTGCTTGCGTTCGTGGTCGTAAATCATTTCAGTTTCTGAGCTTTCACATATATTTGACAAAACACTTTTTGAAAGGGTTTAGGAATTTCTCGGTTGCGTATATCAGGTAAGAGTTGTATTTCTTGAAATGAAAACTCGTGTTTTGAACACGTTAAGCCTATAAGTTCAGGCAACAAACGAAATATGGTCTTTGCTTAAAACGTTCAGTGTGGACAACATCGGAATTATTTAGTTAAATCCAGTTTATTTACGAATAAGTTATAGAAAACAGTAAAAAGTCATTATTTTTCTGATTGATAAATACAATTGTTCTCCAAAGTATTAATTTTTGCTTTGTTACATGGAAATCCCTTACGGATATCTCTGACCAAATAACAACATTATAATGTATTTGATAGCATAAGTAGCATGTAAAGAATAAGATAAAAAAAGAAAAATATATAAGGAGAGATGGTTAAAAAGCGTAGTTGCGATAATATTAGAAGTGAACTGAATTCAGATTGGTTAATTGTATAACATCAGTTATATAATTAACGTGAGAAAACAGTAAAATTACTGACATCTGAGAAAAAAGCACTAAGTCTGAGAGAGTCAAAATAAAGGAACTGAGACATAAGAAAACATTATTAAACGCAGATTGTGCGTACACGGATAATTAAAAGTAACACGCATTCACAGTTATTAAGGGAGGAAAATGCCAGACGTTTATCAAACTGTAACAGGATGCTTAATGATTTTGTAATAACCGAGAACAAATTGGAGAATAAATTGTTCAGGTTAAACATAAGAAAGGCACCTGGGGTGGTGCGATCTATCCAGTTATATTAAACGAGGCGGCAAAGGAACTAAGCAAACCCTTAGCAATAATTAAGAGAGTATCCTTTGACTTAGGAGAAGTCCCCACATACTGGAGGTGGGCAAATATATCGTCAATTCATAAAGAGGAATCGAAGAGTGGCACGAGTAATTACAGACCAGTTAATTTAATTTCTGTTCCAGGGAAATTAATGGAGGCACTGGTTAAAGATACATTGCAGGATCATCTAGACAAGACTGCAGTAATAATTCAGACACAGCATGGGTTTCTTTAGAGAAAATCTTGTCCGAAAAATCTGATTGGATACTATGATGAGGTTACAAAGGAACTGGATGCAAAAAATAATTTTGATGTCATATATAACAAACAGCAATTTTAATTTTGATTTTTCTCGTGGAATAATCAAATCCCTGGAATAATCGTCACTGGCGTTAAGTACAGTGTCAGGCCAATGCTACAAACATTGGTCCAGTTTCAGACTTCAGCACTGAACTCTGAAACTGGCGCTTTGGGCAACCAGGCAGTAGCTCCCCGGTCTGATGAAGCAATACATCAACAGATGTGTTACTCCTATTCCCCTATACGCGGCACAAATCTGGTCTTCAGCTCCCGAAAGCAGTATCAAAGCCTTTCTTGGACTCGAATACTGGCTCTTGAGATGGCTGAAGAGAATGTCAGCTAAGCCTTTTACCATCTCAAGAGCTATACTATACTCAAATTTAGAGGTCACACCCTGGAGACAAATAATCACGTCAAGAAACATAATGACCCTCGCTCATCTTTTAACGGGACGACTGGATGCACCGAAAGCCCGTGAGTGGATAATAATACCCGGCCAAAAACCAAGACGAGTTGCAGATAAGGAACCGCAACTGAAAGCGGCATTTACGCGATTGGATAGCCTCGGAAGATTCTTTCCAGCAAACACCATCCAGACATTCAACGACCTCAATATCAATCCTGAGAAGCTGTGCAATTACAAATCCTACAGAAAGGAAGTTCTCAGAAAATCTTACTTGCAAATACAGATATGAGAATACAGTTTCAGCACCTTGTTCGGCCTGCCACGAGCCACTGGGCTTTAGAAAACCCGACCTCATCAAGAAATAGGTGCCGGGATTGCCCTACCTGCCCATCTCTAATCCCCACAGAAGAAGACGACTGCTGGAAAATTGAACTTTCAAAATTTTATTTTACTGTATGGCCGTCATTCCTGTTGTGATGTTGTTTCATATGCTGTACGTTGTTTGGCTGTAAATGTTTGTGTTTATGTAAATATGATGAAACTTCCACTTCTGTGTGTTTAAGCAGAAGATATGCTTCAATTGTCACGGTATTAAGTTCTTACCAGTTAACAGTAGTTAAGTAGTAAACGCTTTTGCCAGTAATTAATAATAATATTCCAGATAAAATGTACTTAAAAATCAGATATCATGGATTTCATAATTGTAATACATTTTGTGACATAGTTGTATATGTATGATCACCCCCTAGCCATTGACTGAAACCGGGTGTACACCTAAGAGAAATAAACTGATGATAATAATAATAAATAACATTGCCAACTACTCAAATAATTCGGTAAGTGGCGCCATCTTTTGGCACATATCTGTACAATTTAACAATCTTTAATTTGAATTTTCAAGGAATAGAAAATATGTCACCATGGAACCAACACGTACGTTTTTTTTTTTATTTCTTTGTTTTTTTTTTCCTTATATTAATTAAAGTTCCATATAAGCGATGTATTGCTTTATTTCGTAATTGTGGTATATTGGAAATGAAATAACTAATCGTACAAATTATTATTATTTTTTTAATGGTTGGATTTGCGAGAATCCAAGAATGAAGAATGCGAACAAATAGTTGTGAGTGTGGAATCCAATAGTGAATAGATGTTGACTGTATGAAGCATGCTGAGACTTGCGAGAAGAAAGAGATGGAATTACAGAAAGCTAATTCAGAACAATACTGACATTGATAATATCTATAGGAAAATCATGCAGTTGGAACTCAATATCTATTGACAGGCAATGGAGTTAATTTCTAACTGAAGCATTTTAACTGCTCTGTCTTGGATGATGCCTGAGAGTTTAAGAGGAGTTTTGGAAGCACCACACCAGACGTTGGAACCATGTTCACGGCAGAACATGTTTAGTAGCTGTTTAGATGAAAAGCAGCATAGTGTTAGGCAAAAGGCGCATCCGGTGGTTTCCCACATCTGCGCCATATGAACTCTGTGGAGACAAACAGTATCACTGTGAAAGCCAGAAAGTGTTGTATATGAAGTATAGTGTTGGTTTTTTTCTTTTTTGTGTGTTCTGGCTTTTGGCAGTTGAGCCACTGGTGGGACCCTCGTTGCCCGCACACACCACTAGGAGGTAGCTAGGCTGCCTATCTGGCTGGTCTCCACCAGGGTTGCGTGAGCTTCCAGGACAGAGACCAAGTAAAAGAAAAAAAAAATTGAAATAAGCAAAGGGGAACAGTCAAGAAGGGAGTGGTGAAGTAGAAAAGAACAGCTGCTGTAGTGTAGGTGGGAGCTCTAAGTTCAGTGGAGCTGGAGTTGTTTCACCAGGCAAAGAATTAGGTGTGGGAGAAGAAGTCCCATGATGTAGGAGAGAAAATCATCCAGCAAGATTTCCAATGGTTGTTGGCCTTCGGTCTGCTCGGGTCATGCAGCCATGGAGTGCTACCCAGCAAGCTGGGTTAGCAGTTTCACTTGGGCAAATGTCCAGGTGAGGAGGTTTTTCTGTTGGTGGTAATGAATCCTACCCAATGTACGCTGAGTTATCAAATCCTACCCTACAGGAGGGTTAGCAGAAAGTCATGTCTGGTCGGGTTGTGTCAAAACAATGGGTGCCATGACCATGAAGGTTGTTTTCAGTTATAAGGTACCGCTCTAGTTCTGTTTTTGTCAACTTGCGGAGGGAAAGGAGTGAACTTTAGAGATGAAGGTTAAGATGAATGGTCAGAAGGCTAGTTATCAATTGAGGCAGTTGCCTATGCAAGGGGTGATCTTCTTACGGCAAACAAGTCCTGAGCAAAATTCGTTAAAGCTAAGTAATATTCCTGCTCAGTGATGTACAGATATTCTCTGTCTCGTGGGTGATCGTGTATTTTGGAAATTAAACTACATTTTAAGTCTTCGCAATTAGGACACTTATAACCCATATTATCCTAATTCTGTTCCTGCCTACAGGAGCAGTAGGGGTCCTCTTCAATACTCATCAGGATCAGCTTCTGTTTGTTAGATCCTTGACCGGTAATAAGATATGTAGCATGAAGACCAGGATAGAACCGAGTGGGAGCTTTGGGGAAAACTGTAGCGACCTCGGGAATAATGTTCTTCGTGATTGGTTCTTTGCTTATGTCCGTCCATCTCTACTGCCAAATTTGGTCAGTATAGAAAGGAAGGTTCACATTACCGTATGAATGTCGTTTGTGAGATGGATCGTATGGTTAAGGATGGTGGCCGGACTTCCTCTTGATAGGCGATAGTGTATTCCACTGCGATCATCTCCAGGTCTAAAGGCAGCAAACCCCGCCTAAACCTGGAGAGCAGGGGTGCTGACTGTGCACCAGGCCCTTGTCATCATGAGTAACATGCAGCACGTAATGGTTTCTAGTTTCTGAATATTCCTAACTGTGGTGACTCTGCTAAACCATGCTCAGACACTATACATGATTATGGACAGAAACACTGACTTGTAGAGAAGACAGAGGCGCATCGCTTTAGCCCCAGTCGCTCCTATTCAGTAGCGCGATCATGGTCGTGTAGTTGCGGATTTTTGAATGTAGGTATGCTAGGTTGGGTTAAAAGAAGAGTTTACTGTCTAACATAATTCCTAAGTATTTCAGTTCCGTGATTAGAGGGACTGTATTTCCTGCTTTCTTGATCTGTGGAGGTCTGGTGGTATATAGGGTTCCCTTGAATAGAATCGATTTTTTTTTTTTTTTTTTTTTTTTTTTGCAGAAGGAGAGCTGAAGCACCGAGGGCTAAAAAGAAAACCTAGTTTCTTTCTTTACTTTTTTTTATGCCGAAGCAGGAACATATATATGCCCAGGTGTATAAAATGCTACCAGGGAGATCCCTGTCAAAGGGAAGCCTAAAGAAGCGGTTTGAGCGAGCCCGCTTTGTTGATTTAATGCCTGTTTTCTTGGACAGCCTAAATCCATCTTGTGGATAGGCAACAACATTTTTCTGGATAACCCTTGTATTTATATACAGTTTATGAACGGGTGAAGCAGGAATAGCAATGGAGTCAGTGGTTATACCGACTCTATGTTAAATTGACGTTCCACTGCCTTTTTCCTGTTACCTAGTATGAAAAAAATATTAATTCTGATTAATTAATTTAATATTTCTCTAAATGTATTATAAAATGGGTGTAATCTTTTCAGGTGAATAATAAGGAACACTTTTGAGTACCACAATGACTGATAACAAAGGAAGTCCTTTCATCTCTAAGCGTCAGCACAGGAAAATTCATTCTGGCCAGAATATCTTCAGATGTGCAACTTGCGACGAAACATTTCGTACTTCATCACTCCTTCACCGCCATGAGGATATTCACAGCAATAAGAGGTCTTTCACTTGCGAAACTTGTGGGAAGACATTCAGTCGTTTATATTATCTTACTGTGCACAAAAGAATCCACACAGGGGAAAAGCCTTTTTGTTGTGACATTTGTGATAAAAGATTTTCAAAAATGTATGTCCTTATATGCCACATGAGGATTCACTCTGGCGAGAAGCCTTTTCATTGTGATATTTGTGATCGAAAATTCTCACAAAATTCTGCCGCTTTAACGCATCTCAGAACTCATACCAAAGAGAAGCCTTTCACATGCGGATATTGTGGAAAGTCATTTTCGACCTCATCATATCTATCGGTACATAGACGTATTCACACTGGGGAAAGGCCCTTTTCCTGTGACAGCTGCTCAAAGACATTTAGTAATTCATCAAATTTAATACAACACAAGGAAGTGCATTCTGCAGAAAAGCCCTATTCTTGTGAATTCTGTGACAAGACATTTTCAAGTCGAAGAAATTGTTTGTCCCACACGAGAATCCACACGAGTGAGAGACCTTTTTCGTGTAGGTTTTGCCAGAAATCTTTTTCACACTCTTCCAGTCTAAGCACGCACATAAGGGTCCACACCAGAGAAAAACCCTTTACATGTGCAACGTGCGGAAAATCATTTTCTCAGAACATCAACTTGTCCAAGCATAACAAACTGCACTCTAAATAAATGCCCCTTCAAAATGCTTTTGTTTTCAATGTTCACATGAGTCAGTTGCGTAACACGCTTGTTTTATTTTTCACAAAAATTCCTTTATTCGTGGCATGAAGCTTTTCGTTGCTACGAATCGCATTTTACTGTTCTTCAAAGTCTTTACTTGGAATTTCCCAATTTAAAGACCGTTCTCTTTTTATATTTTTAATGACATTTAAGTTTCTTTTCAGTTTTTATGTTGTCTCTGTATTTTATTAATTTTCTAAGATGTAATTTGTTTCTTTACATTTTATTGACATTCTGTAATATTTGATATCTATTATATTTCTTAAATTTCTGTAATGTTTCTTATTCTGTAATAAAAGATTTCTTTATGAAGTGAGTACTCCTAATTTGGACAGTTCTGCATTTTACTTATAGTGACAGGAATTTCGAAAAGTATTGGAAACTATATCAGAAACAGGAGTGAGCGCTGAGAGATCAACAGAGAAGGCACTCCTTCCCTAAATGAGGGAGAGTGCAGCAGGAATAGAGAAATCCCACGCCAACTAATTTCATCTCTTACACCACGCGTAAGAGATGAAATCCTACCCCAAAGAGGGTTTGCAATGATCTTGAGGTTTTACCCTTGAGAGTGGAAAAGGCTGTGCTCAGGCGTAACCTAGATGAGTGGGCTAGTTATAAATCAGTGGGGTGGCAGGAGTGGATGCAGCATCGAAAAGGGTCTTCTTCACTTGCAGAAAACTACAAAATTGTAGGAAGGCGCTGAAAGCTTGCTAGTTTACAATCAGAGGATGGAGCGAATTAAGGTCTGAAAGGTTGATCTAAAGGAGGAGCTGTTATCAGAGATCATGGTAAGCCACGCAGTTCTGCAGGAGATCAGCCCATTCTTCCTCAAAAACTCCAAACTGTTTTAGGCGGGCATTGGTGGAGCCGTGGCCAGTCATCAAAATGTGTTTTCCAGATTCTCAGAAAACCAGGACAGGGTTCCTTTGATTAAGAAGCTGATGTCAGGTATAAAAAATTCTGGTGGCTTCGGCTTTGTTTGCAGAGGATCAGCGCAACTTAGAGGGGAAAAAAAAAACTCAACTGTATTATTAGGGTTACCTGGAAATTTTCTTTCAACTACTCATGTATGTTGTGTGTGTAAATGGCGTGAGTTCTCTGGTCGATTTGTTTGCTTTGCCGGAAGAAAAACCCCTGTGTTTTCAGGGAAAAACCGTACTGCCTACTCCTGAGACTCTAACTCAGCCACGGAGTGAAAAATGCCCATAAAAGTAGCTCGCGTCATCGACGGGATCCGAACTCGGGGCTTTTCTCTTATTTGTAGTATTATTGTATAGAAGCTAATGTTTATACAGGGTGTTTCAGTTAAACGTTTCAGAACTTCTATGAGGGGTAGGGTACATCCTGACAACTCGAAATCATATAGCAATGTGGGGTCGGAAATGCTTTCCTGAAGCGGTGTTGTACACAGAAGCACCATAAAGAAAAGAGACCGTAAGTGAGAAATCGTTTTAATAATACATGAAAAGAAGCAAAAGGTACATGGATTAAAGTAAGTGTTCGAAGTTTCTTCCACGGGCTACAATGCACGCCTCACATCTCCGACGCATGGACATCCGAACATTCTGGAATACTCCAGGCGAATTTCGAATTTCTTCGGCAGCTACTGCGATTCTTGCAACCAGCTCCTCAGCATTGTCAACAGGTCAAAAATACAACATGTCAACATTGTCAAAAATAAAAATCAAGACATGATAGGTCGGGTGACCGAGCAGGCCAACGCACGGGACCACCACGTCCGATCCACTGTTGACCAAATGTGACATCCAGGTAGTTACGAACATCTCCGCTATAATGGGCAGGGGCTCCATCGTGTTGGAACCACATTGTCTGTTGCGTCGATGCAGAAATCTGTTCATCTCTCAAAAGTTGTGGCAATACTTGCTGCAGAAAGATCAAGTAGATAGGTCCGGTTAGACGACACGGTAACAGGTAAGGTCCGATGAGGTGATCTCCCATAATACCGGCCCATACATTGACCGAAAATCGAATCTGTGCTGCACGACGTCGTATTGCATGCGGGTTCTCGACCGCCCACATATGGTCGTTATGCGTGTTGAAAATTCCTTCCCTTGTGAAGGATGCCTCATCGGAAAACAACACTTCAGCAGGAAAAAGGGGATTTGTAGCACATTTTCCAAGGTACCACTGTGCGAAAGCAATACGAGGTTGAAGAAACTTCGAACACTTACTTTAATCCATGTACCTTTTGCTTCTTTTCATGTATTAGTAAAACGATTTCTCACTTACGGTCTCTTTTCTTTTTATGGTGCTTCTGTGTACAACACCGCTTCAGGAAAGCATTTCCGACCCCACATTGCTATATGATTTCGAGTTGTCAGGATGTACCCTACCCCTCTTAGAAGTTCTGAAACGTTTAACTGAAACACCCTGTATATGACTAATTTATGTACTACTTCTTATGTCTTCTGTCTAAGTTATAATGTACAAATGTATATAGGCTCCCTCCTAGCTGAAGGCTGTTCAGGAGTGAAGCATATGCAATAAATTGAATAATAATAATAATAATAACTGAGTGCAACCCGTTGACCACGTGAGTGCGGAGTTAGTCGACCTACGTTTCATAGATAAGGTGTCAGTGGTTCAGTAGGCAGTAAAATTCCGAGCGTGATGGGTAAAAGGAAGGATTTATCGGACTTTCATAAAGGACAGATTGTAGATGCTCGATCGACGAGCTGGTGCCTCGATTTCCCAAACGTCTGAACTGGTAGGGTGTTCGAGATCCGCCTTACTTAAAAGTGTACCAGGACTTGCATCAAAATGGTCAAACAGCGACCCGACGGCAAAACTACAAAGGTCAGCGAAAGGTTGATGTTAGAGGTGAGCGCCGGGTCCGACAACTCGTACGGGCGAACAGGCGCAGCACTATTCAAGAATTGACTACCCATTGCAACACGGGCCATTCCGGAACAATATCTGGCATGACCATGCGTCACACGCTCGCACGTATGGGCTATACCAATAGACAACCCGTACGGCATCATCTCCTAACGAAGGTTCATCGGCAAAAAAGACTCGCCTGGTACAAAGAGCATGCAAATTAGATGTTAGAAGACTGGAAGGCGTGCTGGTCAGATGAGTCACGTTATTTACTCCACACCGTGGATGGTCGTGTCGGGATTTGGCGGCAACAACATGAACCTCTTGATCCATCATGCATGGTATCAAAAGTGCAGGCCGGTGGAGCTGTTGTATGGTGTTGGGCATGTTTTACTGGACCCCTGGTGCATATGGAACAACATATCAATGGTCTCCACTATCGTTAACCGTTGCTCAATGGGCACACCCCGCTATGTTCACTTTTTCCCGAATGGCGATGGTGTCTTCCAAGATGACAATGCGCTGAGCCATCGGGCACTTGTTGTTCAGGAATGGTTTGAGGAACACAGTTCTGACTTCCAACATATCGATTGGCCTCTGAACTCCGCCGATATCTATCCCATAGAGCACTTGTGGGACACTATGGAAAGTCATATCAGGCGTCTGGATACACCAATTACCTCCATACCTGCATTGCTAGCCGCATTACACTCTGCTTGGCTTGCCATACCTCACGAACGCTTCCGACATCTTGTTGAATCAATGCCACGTCGGACAGCTCCTGTACTGAGAGAAAAGGGAGGACTTACGAAATATTAGGTAGGTGGTCATAATTCAGTGATCATTCAGTGTACGTAACAATACTAAACAATGTGTGCCATTTGGTTTAATTTTATCAATATATTTATTTACAGATCTACATATACTCAATAATTTTATGCATCCCAGCTTATATTACATTTTAGGATTTGGTATGAAAGCTGCCCTATTACAATTTCTATCCAGAATAAACAGAAGTAAAAAGTATTTTAACCTCCCTACCAAATACAATCCTGAACATTTCGTCGGAATTGATTTTTGAGATTGCTTGACCAAGGAACAGCTTGACTCAAACTATGTATATATTATTAAGGAAGCCATTTTTTTTGTCAGTCAGCGTGAACGATGGGCTTAACCGATCGGGCTAGAACTAGTCTCAAACTGAAGATAATTCTTCCTAGGTGTGCAGAAAGCTGTTAAAATTTAAAAATTCTGAATATTTTTTTACGGAACGGGCCAGATTTGTACTACAAGCGGAATAGTTCAACATTCACCTCATAGATGGAGCCACAAGAAGATGTTAACTGTTAAACACACAGTTGTCCAAGTTGATAAGGCATTTTTTTCTGATTAACAATTCGCACTTTAGCTTTTTTAACTGATTAACAATTTGCACGTTCGCACAATCATGTCCTTTGTTCCAAAAAATAAAATAAATAAAATAATAATAACAATAGTTCTCTACTAGCGCTGCCTACCTAAAAGAAATAACTAATCCTTAGGATTCCATTGCTCGCTCACTATATGTCCCCACATTGCGCATGCGAGCTCATACACTCATTGCCATTCGTTATGTTTAATACGTATGAAACGTTCGGAACTCATCATTTTATCGTTATCAACTTCGAGTTTATCTGTTTTTTTAAGGTGGTAATTTAAGGATTCAGAATTATGTCACAGTCAGGAAGATGTGTCCACCACCATGCTACTCTGAATGGTCATGTTGAACGTATCTTGCGGCAAAGAAGATAGGCGCCTTTTCGTGTTTCTGCAAATGCATTCAGGATCGATCTGAAATGGTGAAATCAAATAAAATTTATATTTCGTCAGATATAAGAAAGGATTCGACACGTACTGGCTTACCTACTAATCCAAAACCCGCACTACATTTCTTTCGAACAGCTAGAGAAAACCTTAAATTTTCATACTAATGACGGAACAAATTTAAAAGAGAAATTCAGGTATGCATTATTATTTCAAGTCTATGGTTGAGAATTTTTTAGAGAACAATAAAGATCCGGACTACCAGACTACAGTTGAAAATATGTTGGCAAACTTCAAGAAGTTGAGCAGCAACATGATTGTCACGGTACACTTTTACAGGTCCACATTTGGAAGTGTAAGTGAAGAACAGGGTGAGGTTTAAACAGGAGATTAAACACGTGGAGATGAGGTACCAGGGGAGTTAAAATGTCAACGTCAGGGCTGATGTTTGCTGGATACTGAAGAGGTAATGTAAAATAGAAGCATCTTCAAGAAAACGAAAGAAACGAAACAATAATAATGAAAGTTTGACGGAGTTTTTAAAGGAGTTTTTAGTGTACTTTTTTGATATTCTACCTTTTTCTGTAGTATAGAGATAACAATGAATTGTCCAAATGTTTTCGGGAAAATATCAGGCAGTAAAATCTGTGCTACCAATTGCAAAATATTCACCTTTTTTTCACCACAGACACAAATATGGGTTTATGTAAGTCATTACATAAACCCATATTTGTGTCTGTAAATTGCGTGTGTTCTCTGATCGATTCGGCTTTCTGGACGAAAAAACCCCAGCTTCTCGGGGGGAAAACCTTGCTATTTACGCTTGAGACCACCTAACTCAGCCATCGAGTAAAAAAAGCCCATTAAGGTTTCTCGTGTCATCGACGGGATTCGATGACACGAGATATTCACATAATCTTATTAGGCACAAAAGAATCCACACTGCAAAAAATCCTTTTTCTTGTAACATTTGTAATAAAAGATTTTCACAAAAGGATCACCTTATATGCCACTTGAGGATTCACTCGGGTGAGACGTCTTTTAAATGTGATATTTGTAATAGAAAATTCTTACGAAATTCAGTACTTTTAGGCCACCTCAGAAGTCACACCAAAGAGAAGCCTTTTACATGCGGATATTGTGAGAAATCATTATCGACCTCATCTAGTCTATCCGAACACAGACGGATCCACACTGGGGAAAGGCCTTTTTCCTGTGCCACCTGTGCAAAGACATTTAATAGTACATCAGATTTAAAATGCCACAAGAGAGTGCATTCTAAGGAAAAGCCCTATTCTTGCGAATTCTGTCAGAAGACGTTTTGACAACGAGCACATTGTGTGAGCCACACAAGAATCCACACCGGTGAGAAGCCTTTTTCGTGTGAATTTTGCCGGAAAACATTTTCACAGTCCAGCAATCTCACAGTGCACACCAGAGTCCACACCAGAGAAAAACCCTTTACATGTGCAACGTGTGGCAAAGCATTTTCTGACATATCCAACTTGTCCCAACATAGAAAACGCCATTCTGAATAAAAGTCTCTTCCAAATACTTTTGTTTTCAGTGTTCACGTAAATCTTAGTTGCGTGCGAAACTTAATGAACCATTTCTCACAAAAATTCCTTTATGTTCTTCAACGTCTTTACTTGTTATTTCTCAAATACACTTTTTATATTTGTTAATGACATTTTAGTTTTTTTTTTCAGTTTCCTTCTTGTTTAGGTATTTTATTAATTTTCTAAGGTTTAATTTGTTTCTTTCTAATTTACCGATATTCTGTAATATATGATTTCTATAATAGTTCAGTAATGATTCTTATTCTATAATGAATGGTGTCTTTATGATGTGAGTACTCTTCATTTGGACAGTTCTGCATTTTGCTTATTGTGACATAAATTACGAAAATTATTGGAAACTACAGTGGTAACAGGATTGAGAACCAAGAGATGGACATTGAAGGTACTCCTTTCTTAAAAGAGGGAGAGTGCAGTCACAGAGATATCCCACGCCAACATAGTTTCGTCAGCGATGATATCCAACACTAAAAGGGTTTGCAGTTTTCTTAAGGTTTCACGCCTGAGGGTAGAAAATACTGGTTTCAGGCGTTGTACAGTGAATGGGCTAGTCAGAAACCTGTGGAGTGGCAGGAGTGGATGCCGCGGTCAGATGGAGTCTTCTTTTATATATTTTTCTAATTCATTTATTTTTTATTAATTCAAAATGAGAGAATTGCCTTTGAATACACATGCAGAAATAAACTCTTTTGCGTACAAGATCGAGATAAACTCATTTTTTATATTTGAACTCTCGACAAGAGGACATGCAGTTTATTCAAAGAAACGATTTTATGTTTGCGTGGTAATTTTATAAAATGTGGCATATATAAAATCACGATTAGTTTATTGATTTTGCACACTGTTATCTGATTAAAATAAATCAGGTGGACTTTCTTGTTTTCCTATTTTCTTGAAGTGAGTTCAAAAAGCTGCCTATAGCGCTTAGATTAATAACAATATTATTAAAATATCACATTCGCGAGGTAAATAACAATAAGAAAGTAAGAATTTTTTCGTTAGGTGGTAATGATTAAAATTTTCTTTTACGCAGATAAGGATATCATTTCTAATGCATTTGTAATTTATTTCTTGCTGGGAGTTGGCTATTTTCTTTAGTTTTTGAATTTTGGCATATAATTTGTCTGTCCGTTAGGTGGCGTGCAGGTCAGTCACTGAATTGTTTGTTATGAAAAGCCTGTATTATTTCTAACGGAATTTGAAATTTCTGTTTGCTGTTAGTTCGTTATCATAAATCAGTTTCTGAGTTTTAACATATATTTGACAAAACACTTTTAGGAATTTCCGGGTTACGTAAATCAGGTAAGAATTGTATTTCTTGAAAAGAAAACGCGCAGTTAGAAAGCGCTAAGCCTATAACGGTTAATGTACAAACAAAATGAATTTATGAGCAATGCTTAGAAAGTTCAGTGTAGACAATAGCGGTATTATTTAATTAAATGCAATTCATTTAGGCTGTAGAAATAAGCAAGATAAAAGTAATTATTTTTCTGATTAATAAATTCAAGTGTTCTCCAAAGTATTAATTTTTGTTGTTACATAAATACATTTTCAGTTTATACTTCGAGACGACCACATAAGATACGGAAAATACAACAAAGAGCACCGTATTTAGCAGTCTGAGATTTTGAGTACAAGGGTGATTAAAAGTAATTCGAATTCAGACGCAGATAGTGAAACCCGCTTGAGGGAAAAAATTATATATATCCCATTCTGTAATTGTGTTTATGTGTTAAGCGTTAGAGCAAATATGGCTATGAACTGTTAGTGCATTGTGTCTTCATGCATCCCTAGGTCGGTTTACTGTTTGTTTCGCAAAATCACCAGATTCCGAAAAGGGAAAAAAAAGAGGAAAACGTCTATTCATGCCTGACACCGACTAAATAATCTGTAATGAGAAAAGCCAATTAAAGTTCGCCCACCAACTGATGGGATTGGAACTCGCCCAATGTGGCAGAACAGTTTGTATGAGCGGCGAGGGCGCTATCATTGGTATATACACAAAGTACATAGGTTTATACAGAGAAGTAACCTTTACTGTCACATTTCGACTGTTTGCAAACAAACATTGAATATTTTACATCCACACATGACCGTTTTATGGATGGGGACATTAAAGATATCATTATCATCAGCCATTTTCAATCTACTGCAGGATGAAGGCCTCTCCAGCAACTTTGCAGTTCCTTCTGTTTTGAGCACTGGCCATCCATTTACTTCCCACAAACTCGTGAATTTCATCTGTCCATATCCGTTGTTGTCTTCCAGATTTTCTCTTAGCTCCTCTTGGGTACCATTCTGTTATTTTCTTAGTCCATCTGTCATCATGTCTTCGAGCTATGTGTCCTGTCCAACACTATTTTAGTTCTTTAGTTTTGATAAGAATGTCCTTTTCTTGAATTTGCTGCCTCGTCCATGTGTTTCTCTTCTTATCCAACAGTCTGATTCCCAATATAATTCGTTCCATTCTTCGCTGTGTAGTTCCCAGCTTCTCTCCATCCTTTTGGTGAGTGCCCAAGTTTCACTTCCATAAGTCATGGTGGGGAGTATACATTGGTTCATTATTTTACGTTTCAGAAAAATTGGGATATTGCTCCTCAGTATGTGACTATATTTCTTGAATGCTATCCATCCAAAATTTATTCTTCTCTTCACTTCACGCCATTTATCATTATTACAGCTAATGATTTGTCCCAGATAAGTATATGAGTCCACCTTTTCAATTACTGCTCCTTCAATCATTAAAGATATACGTAATTATAACTTGCAGTTTGATGATTTTATGATATCTGCTAGGACAGTGGAAGAGAAGCGAAAACACATCTGTGGTTGAAAGAATCTATCCAATTATGTTCATATCAGCTGTAAAACAGGTAACAGACCTTCAGTCCTGGGGATACCCTTGAATTCCGTTACGACCCCCCCACAGATTCTAGAGATGTATAAATATCGCTCCTTTTCATAAATTGTATGAAAGGACGAAGCCAGAGAGCACTAAATTTATGTCCAGAGAAGATAATGGAGTTGGTGTTTAAAGAATAAATAAAGGTTCACCTTAAAAGGAACGCAGGTATATTGTAACATCTAAAGTAATTTATACATTTCAGAAATGAGTGTCGTATTCGCCTTGAAAGGAATTTATGATATCACACGAATTGCGTAAATGAGTTCCCACTTCCATCTCTGCAGCTATGTATTGTGCCATTCGTGAGCTGCATCGGGTGGCGATTTTTTTTGTTTTTTCATGTTTATGAATGCTTAATGCCAAAGCAGTGAATGAATAGCCAATCGTATTATTTGATATGCCCTTAGGTCAGTGAAAAGAATGACATTCCACTGCTCCTTTTTTCTTACCTAGTATGATGGATGTTCGGAAAGTAAATCTAATTATTAATAAATTTTGTATTTTCTATAATATATTATAGAGTCGTTTGATTTTTCTGGTGAATAATTAGGAACGCCTTTGAGTACCAGGATAACTCTAACAGTCATCTCATCAGCTAGCATTGTGGGAAGATATTTTCAAACCTCTCGTTTCCTGGAATAATCATTACCGGCTTTAGTAGTAGTGTTAGGCCAATGCAATAAACATGGCTCCAGTTTCAGAGAGTTCAGCACTGAACATTGCTGTTTTGGCTGCACGTGGAGGATCAACATCATAATAGGAAGGTGGTCATAATGTTTTGGGTCATCGGTGTATGCCGTGGATGAAAGGACAGTTTACTGTCTAACATAATTCCAAGTATTTGAGTTCCAGAGGATTGTTCGTCCTGTTTACTTGATCTGTGGAGATCTGGTGGTTTATAAGGTTACTGTGAGTAGAATCGATTTGGTTTTTGCTGGGGGAGAGCTGCAACACTGAGAGCTAAAGAGAAAATCTAGTGTGTTTTTTTATGGAGAAACACGGACGGATTTGTGCACAGGTGCATAAGGCGCTACCAGGAAGGTCCGAGTCAAATGTAAGCCTAAAGAAATGGTTCGAAGGGCCCACCTATATGACTTTATGCCCGGTATCCTGGACAGCCTAAATCCGTCCTGTAGATAGGAAGCAATATTTTTCTGGTATTTATATATGGTATATGAAAGGACGAAGCAAAATCAGCTTGATTCCTGTTCCACAGAAGATAATGGAGTCAGTGGTTAAAGAAGAAATAAAGGACCATCTTGACAGAAACTCAGTTACACGGCAATAAGAGCATGGATTTGTTAAAAATGTAATGAGATTATCGCAATGAAACTGTATGAAACAAAAAAAAAATTTTTGTTTGAGATTTATCCTTGGATTTTAAGAAAGCTTCGGACAGTGTTCCATGTGAACGATTGTTAAACAAATAACGCATCAAAACCGGACATCTGGAAAGCGTATTTAAACTCTAAAATGATTGACTCGTTTCACTAAAGCGTATCATATTCACTTTAAGAAGAATTATTGATATCATAACTCAAACCAATCTAACACGCATTGGGTAAATCATGAGACATTCGTGTACGGCTTAGGTGACGGCAAAATTTTTCGTTTTTTTCCTGTTGGTGGTTTGGGTTTTATTCGCCCAAACCTGGTCATAAAAAGTGAAACTTTCAGTGGCCTAATAGATTAGGTCAAGTTTTTTTCTTCTTCTGTATATAGGAATATGTAACCAAAGCAGTCAATGAATAGCCTCATATTATTTAAATAAAATGAAATAAAATAAAATATGAATTAAATAGTATTATTTAATTTTCTCTTAGACGAGTGAAAAGAATGAGATTCTTTTCACTTTTCTTGTTACCATATATGAGAAATATTCATATATTAATTCTAATTAATGTAGTATTTATTCTGAATGTATTATAAATAAGGTTTGATCTTTTCAGGTGAATAATAAGGAACACCTTTGTGTAGCAGGATGACTGATAACGAAGCGAGTCATTTCATCTCTAAGCATTGCGAGAAGATAGCTGCAAAGCGTTTGTCTCTTCGTCAGCACAGGAAAATTCATTCTTGTCAGAATATCTTCAGATGTGCAACTTGCGACAGAACATTTCTTACATCATCACTCCTTCGTCAACATGAGGAAATTCACAGCAATAAGAGGCCTTTCACTTGTGAAACTTGTGGGAAGACATTCAGACAATCAAGCCATCTTATTGTGCACAAACGAATCCACACAGGGGAAGAGCCTTTTTCTTGTGACATTTGTGATAAAAGATTTTCTCTAAAGCATCACCTTGTAGTGCACATGAGGATTCACTCTGGTGAGAAGCCTTTTCAATGTGATATTTGTGATCGAAAATTCTCACATAATTCATCCCTTTTAAGACATCTCAGAACTCACACCAAAGAAAAGCCTTTCACGTGCGGATATTGTGGGAAATCCTTCTCGACTTCAACACATCTAACGAGACACAGATGGATCCACAGTGGGGAAAGACCCTTTTCTTGTGACAAATGCACAAAGAAATTTAATAATGCATCAAATTTAAAACAACACAAGAAAGTGCATTCTAAGGAAAAGCCCTATTCTTGTGAATTCTGTCAAAAGGCGTTTTCAACACGAAGACATTGTGCGGTTCACACGAGAATCCACACAGGTGAGAAACTTTTTTCGTGTGAGTTTTGCCCGAAAACTTTTTCACATTCTTCCAGTCTAACTATGCACATAAGAAGAATCCACACCAGAGAAAAACCCTTTACATGTGCAACGTGTGGCAAAGCATTCTTTGAAACATTCGAGTTATCCAAGCATAGAAAACTCCATTCTGAATAAAGTGTCCCTTCAAAAAGCTTTTGTTTTCAGTATTCACATGAGTCTTGGTTGCATACCAAATTTAATGATCCATTTATCACCAAAATTGCTTTATTTGAGGCAATAAGCTTTTCGTTATTACAAATAACATTCTTGTTCTTCAACTGTTTACATGACATTTTCCAATTTAAAGACCCTTCCCTTTTTATATTTCTTAATAACATTTAGTTTTGTTCAGTTTCCATCCTATCTAGGTTTTATTACTTTTATAAGGTTTAATTTGTTTCTTTATTATTTACTGATATTCTGTAATATTTTGATTTCTATAATATTTCTGTAATGTTTCTTATTCTGTAATAAATGGTTTCTCTATGATGTGAGTAGTGTACATAGTGTTTGGGGAAGGGGGACGCCATCGGTGGTTTTCCAGAACTGTGCCTTAAGCACTCTTGTGAAGTATACATTACTATGTAAAAGACAGACAAAAATATTGTGTGTTGTATGTGAGAAGTATTACGTTGGGTTCTGTTGTTATGCTCTGGCTTTTGGGGGCAGGACGACTAATGGGGACTCCACGTTGCCCGTACACACCGTAAGGAGGTAAGCCAAGCTGCTCATTATTATCTTGCAGGTCCTGCCACTTAATTGCCTGAGATTTCAGTGACAGGTCCTATATATATATATAAAACCAGGTAGAGATTGGGGAATGTGAAAGCCAAATGACAGTTCCAGTCCCCCACAAGCACAAGATGAATCTTCTATGGTGCCCAGCGA
Organism: Mastigoproctus giganteus; assembly: GCF_048544385.1. NCBI lineage: Eukaryota > Metazoa > Arthropoda > Arachnida > Uropygi > Thelyphonidae > Mastigoproctus > Mastigoproctus giganteus. The sequence goes on from NC_143575.1 coordinate 23,796,636, forward strand.
CGTTAGCTTGGCTTTAATGTATCAATAGCCAGTAAGTAGGTAAGTTATGCATAAACCAGGTGAGAACCATGGTAGAGGTCTGGGGAAGATCATGTTTACATAATCAAGAATCGTGTATACACGGCACGGATTTCCAGGCGATTTCACCCTTTGTAGAGTTAGACCACCTCCTCTGCCACTCCTGCTGCAGGTGGTTAAGTGGGGATTACTTCCCTTCCTTACATCCATCACGCGGCTTGGTTGTGTAGTTGAGGATGGTATGTGAAACTCCTTTTGAAAGCTGGTATAAAGTGTAAAGTTTACACTTTATACCAGCTTTAGGAATCCCTTTCTGACCACCTTCCAAATCAAGGGGTAGAGCACCTGCCAGAATTTGGAGAGCGTGTGTGCTGACCATACAGGAGGCGCGGGTAATAACAAGCAGAATGGACCGCTGAATGGTATCTAGTATTTTCCTGTTGGAGGCCATAACAGCTTGGGTGAACCAGATTCTTGAGGCATACGTGATGATTGCTATAAAACCAACTTTATAGAATAATGAGAGTGTTCTTTGCTAAGGCTCCAGTCTTGTCATGAGACCCTGGCAACAATAGCAGTATACTTCCGGATTTTGGTTCGAAGGTATTTCAGATGTGGCTGGAATGAGAGGTTGGTATCAAGCATTACTCCAAGGTACTTCATTTGTGTTGACAATTTAATGGTCTTTCCATTTAATTTTATTTGGGGTGGTCTTCTGGTATTTAGTTTGTCTTTCAAGAGTATAGAGTATTTCAAGAGTATTCTCTTTTGCCCAGCTTTTGAGAATGCAAAGTCATGATTAGCAAGGGTCTCAAGCCCAGCCCTCGAGTCTGCGGCCACAGTGATGATAAGGTAATTAGCATATGCTTGAGATTTAACCTCTCCCAGATTAATGTTGAGGAAGTCATCCAAAACAATATTCTATTATAAAGGTCCCAGAACCGAACCCTGCGGAAGACGTTTCTGGAGACTTTCTGCTTTGGAGCATTAACTACGACGTTGTTGGAGAGATATGATTTCATGGGCACAAAGATTTTTAGAGATGGAAGCTCTGCCAAGGATGCTCGGCTACCAAAGTGAATTGAACGCCCCAGCGAAGTCGATAGCAATAATCTAGAAGTACATCTTGTTTAATGGATACTGCATCTCTCCCATTGGCACGAGGTAATTTTACTGTTGGAGGAATAAAAATTTTTCAAATAAATGCTCAGAGGTGTCGTGCTGTGGTTGATGAAATTAGGGTTGCGGCGCAGGAGATGGGATATGACATAGTTTGTTTACAGGAACCATTTTGTTCATCGCAGGTGGGAGGATCTGCTTTCAAGGTTATGGGCTATCCTGTCTCAACCCGGGTTGTTGCATCTAATGAAGCTCCTCCTAATCTGCTATTGTTCTCTTTAAAAAATGAGTTAGTGATAACATCTATCACTGGAGAATGCTGCCCTGATGTTACTTGTGTATTGGTATGAGCGAGTTTTTCGTTTAATATGGTATCATTATATTGTCCTCCTGAAAACAACCAGATTACTTTGCATCATTTAGATAGAATTTATGACAAAGAATTCAGCTGATTTCAACGCTAAATCGGGCTTTTGGCATAGTTGATTTACTGATGTGCGAGGGGTACTATTGGAGGCCTTAATACTATCTTATGGTATCTCTGTTCAGAATTTGCCTGATAAACCGTGGACTTTTTCAACGGTAAATGGCCATTCAACCATTGATGTTACTCTCACCTCTGTTAGAATGTCTAACTGCTTGTGTGGTTGGAATGCGAATCCAGAGTTGCTAAATAGCGATCAGAATGATATTGTTTATTCTATCAATCCTGGATCACTCCAGGAAGAGAATGAGGTGCAGGATTTGGGGAGATTCTGTATGGATAAGGTGAAGTGGAATAAGTTTTGGGACCTTTTAAGTGTGGTATATAATAACGAAGCAGTCATCCAACTGAGTACTCTGTCTGCCCTAGAGTATGGCAATCATTTGCAGTACCACTTATTTCAGGCCATGGCGTGTTCTGCAAGGAGGAAGCGGGTTGGACGAGCTTCTGTTTCGTGGTGGAGTATTTCTTTAACTGAGTTAAGACATCAGGTTCAGATAGCAGACGTAACTGTCAAAGGAATCGATATTTATCAGACTATGATGTTCGACAATTACAAAATATTTATAATGAAAACGTAAGCAGTACTTAATACCGACAATGTATAGCCGAGAATAAGTGTGCTTGTTGGCAAAGTCTGGTTACTGAGGTTGGTAATACAATCCACTGGGGTTTGGTATATGAGAATTCTCGAAATAAATTATTATGTGGTGAAATTTACAACAGGGTGGTTTGGAACAAACAAGAAACGACTAATTGGGACTCTACGGTTCATGCAATTGTGACTAATCTTTTTTCTGAGGTTGTTCCTGAGCTCGATACTTTGGAGCAGGGAGAATATGTTGACTCATTTGACGTAGAGTTATTTTCTTTGATTGAGTTTGGCTCTTCAATCAGCAAACTTAAGGGAAAACTATGTCGAGGAATGGATTTAGTAGAGAATCAGGTCGAATAAATTTTATGATTTTTTTCTCACACATTTCGTTAAATCTTTTCAACAAGTGTTTGCTGGAGGGTATATTTCCTAGGAAGATGGGCTTCTTAAAGATCTTAAAGCACTCTCCCACCAAAGTGAATCAAATGTTCTTTCAAAGTCAATAAACACAGAGAACATACTTACTCTATGAATTATGCACACAGTTAAGAAGATATGTAATTGCATCCTCTTTAGAATATCCTTTTTTGAATCCAAATTGCAATTTAGAACAGAAGTGATGATCCTCAAACATCTTTAAGATTCTAGGGGCCAACAACCTTTCAAACAATTTTTCCAACTTAGCTAAAGTGAAATTGGACGATAACCCCTTGAATCAGTTTTAGGCTTTCCTGGTTTATGTAATATCTTAAGGATGGCACAATGTAATACTCATACCTATCGGGTTCTACGATCTTATTTCCATGAAAATCTATTAAAATATGTGCAAAACGTTTGTCCTATAGTGTGTCTGTGTCTCGAGGAGTCCTCAGGGGTCTGTTCTTGGGCTATTAGACCGGGGTTCGAGCCCGTGACAACCAAATACAGAGGATTCGGAAAGGTCAGGGAATGACCACCGCATAACCCCGGAGCAATATGGCCTTAGTTGCTAATGCTCCTAAAAACCAAATAACAACTGTTCTTGGGTCGCTCCTGTGGAATGCTTATTGGATCAATGATTTGTTAGAGAATCAGAGGAGTATAACAAAATTGCTAATGCAGATGATCTTGTCGTTTGTATGTCTGGTCGTTCAAGACAGGTATTGGAAAAACGTATCGTTTGTTCTAGATGATCTTCAATTCTGGGCAAAAATAAATACAATTAAACGCTTAAAATTTTGTCTAATAAGACCACCACTTTTACGTTTTTTAAAGGGCATTTTGATTATGCCAGGCGCCAAGGATATTGCTTGAAGGAGTCCGGATTCCATATGTATCACAATCAAAATACCTTTGTATAATATTGGATGTTAAGTTTTTTGCAGCATGTGACAAAGGTAAGCGAAAAAATTAGGAATTTTCCTGCCTCTTGTGCGAATTTTGAGATCATAATGGGGTTTGAATTAACATACTTTGAAAGTTTACTATAAGAAGATCTTGTTGACGATAGTTGATTATGCTGCTACGGATGTTTGGTTTACAACGGCTATAAACACAAATATCAAGACTAAATTAATTTGGCTACAACGATCAAACATTATTAGCAATATCTTCAGTGCCGAGGACTGCTTCTAACAATGCCTTTCAGGTTGTGGTGGAAGTTCTTCCCTTGGACTTGTTTGTTCCGTTTCGGGTTATGATATACAGGGTTGCTAAAATTAAAGTATCCATATGTAGAGGGCTCTGGAACTAGTTCTAAAGAACTAGCTCTGGAGCTAGTTCTTTAGAACTCTGGGTTATTTAGAACTCTGAGCCCAGAGTTCTAAAGAACTAGCTAGTTCTTTCCAGGCTTGTTGGAAAAAAAATTAGTTACAAAATTTGTCACTGTATGGAGCGTAACTATCTTAGTTACTATTATGCAAATACCTTACGTTAATTGCATAATCATAAATTATTGCCACAGCGCCACTACTCAGCTCTACTGTACTGTATAAAAGCAAAGCCGTCTCTTCAAAATCATACAATAGATGTTTGCCTGCACTACAGCAGCAATGCCAACAACGTTGCAGGAAAAGGCGCTATCAGTGAAGTTCTACTATCAGAACAGCAACAATGCAGCTGGCTATCAGAGAATTCCGGCGTCAGAAGCGCATAAGGCCCATGTGGACCTATGACTGTTTGTGCTGCCTGCAAAATGATTGCGAAATCAATGTGGTAGTGCAAGTGTGCCAGCTGTTTCTCGTGAAGTGGGCAGGCCGTGTTCCATGCGTCAGGTGTTACGGTAATATCCTTACAAGATGCATATACTACAGCAGCTAAAGCATGGTGATTCAGACATTCGTTTTACATACGCACTTCAGTTTCTGGCGCGAATGACAGTGGATATCACTTGGCCATTGAACATCCTTTGGAGTGATGAAGCCCACTTCTGCTTAAATGGACAAGTGAATATGCACAACTGTCGCATTTGGGCCTGAAACAGTTCCTGTTGCATTCTCCAAAAGTGACAGTGTGGTGTAGATTTATGGCCACGTTCATGATTGGGCCATATTTTTTTTTGAACAGGTAACACCGACTGGGCCCCTCACCTGTTCCGTCACTGGACAGCGATATCATGAAATGTTGGCAAATTTCGCAATACCAGAACTGCAACAACGTGGGTGCCTTCAGGATACCATATTCATGTAAGATGATGTGCCACCCCACATCCACCGTTGTGTCCAAAGATTGCTAAGTCAACACTTTACAGACGAACGGGTCATCAGCCGTTGTTTCCAGACATATTGGCAACCCCGATCACCGGACCTTATTCCATGCGACTTCTGGTTGTGGAGTTTTTTGAAGAACCAGGTGTATCGGGAAGGATATCAAACTCTGGAATCCCTGAAGGACATCATTAGACGCTGTGTGCTGGCTTGTCATTTAAATGCCTTTAATTTAAAACTAGAAGGGAAAGGAAAAATTGGTCTTTGGTTTGTATGGTGACATCAAATCATTTCAAAATAAGTTGTTGTTTAGATACTATTATGCTCATATTGAGCAAGATAATTTAGTTAACTTTGAAGGTTGTACCGAGCTAAAACAGAAACACGTATTTCCAAAGAATCGTTGCCTCTCGTTATTACAATTACGTTTTGACGAGTCTGCGAATATGGACTGCGAATATGGACTGCGAAAATAAACTGCTTGAATTCTACAAGGCTCTTCCATCTGAAGATTTACCACTAATAAAAGAAAATGCCTACTTTGTTCAGATCAACGTATGTTTACGATCAAATTTTTTTTCCCATGAAATCAAATAAATATTTTAAAAGAAACAAAATAATAGATGAGCATCTTCATTCCGTATTGAGAACTGGAGTCAGAAATTTTCAAAACAAATTTTGAACAATTATCTAAAAATATCCAGCCTCAATCATCTCATTAAATGTTAAGTAAATATTATTGTGTATTGTATTTAATAAAATTCTCGAATATTTTCAATTTTAGGTGTATCATCATTATTTATTTTTTCACCTTATAATACTGAAAACCAGTGATCCTTTTCAGGTTGTAAATTTACTAAAGTGAGCATTTAAAAGTAAAAGTAAGGTATTTAAAATATGTAAAGTATTTTTAAAAACAAAAGTAAGTCATACTTTTATAATTTTAATGAAATCTAAAAAAGAAATCACTGACAGATTTGTTGCACATAAAAATGTTGGGAATTTGCATTTTTAAAATATATAGCCTGAAAATTAAAAACTGTAACGAGAAAATAGAAACTACCTTATACATGTAACAAGATATAGAAAATGTAACACTAATTTTTTCTCAGTGCGACCCGCAAAACAAATCTAACTTTGAATATGGCCCCTGTAAGGAAAAAGGTTGGACACCACTGATATAGAATATTAAACTGCAGGCTCAAAGACATAAAAAAGTTGTACAATATGGAAGAGTCCTAAATCCGACACAGGCATTCCAATGTGCTGACACATGGAATTTGAATAATACCAGAATCTTTTCTACAGACAACCAATACAACAGAAAGAAATTTAAAGAAGCCTTCTTCATAAAAATATTCGCAGCCTCTGCAATCAACAGAAAACAGGGAGTCGAATTCAACCCGCGATATTTCCACCTTTTCGATAAGAAAACAGAAGAGGAAATGAAAAAGCAGGAAAATGAAAAATAATCCAGATATATGGAAGGGCGCCCACATACAATCCCTTCAGACCCACAGAACCAGTCTACAAAGTGTTGACCAGGTTATGAGAGTAAATATTATCCCAGGCTTTTACTACACAAGACCCACTGGATCCAGGATAAAAAAACTTGGCACCACTCTATTGGTCAATACCCTTAATCCCTCACCTATAAATTAACTGCTGACATCACTTCTGCCTGGATGCATATCAGGTTTCCGTCAGCATTGAAAATTAGAAGTCAGTCAGAATTTAATAAGGTAAGGATTTAATCTTTATGCATTTCGATATAAATTGACATAAATTCGTTATAATAGATTGACACAATTCGTTTATAACGATAAATTAACATAAATTCGTTATAATAAATTGATATAAATTCGTTATAATAAATTGATATAAATTGGACATAAATTGATATATATTTTCTATTGTAACGGAAATTCAGAATTTTATCCGGAGCAAAGGTCACCCTTTGCACCCATAAAAAAATTGCACCCATTGCACCCATACTAGTAAGCAACCGGATCCAGGATAAAACTGTTGCTACTGTTCTGTCCTCCAACAGCATGGACTGGTGATGGGTATCGGCAATATGCCTGAAACGTCACATTAATGTATATGGTTTAGATTAGATTAATAAAACATATTATTAATTTCAAGTGGTATACGAGTTGTGTTAAATATGGTATTAGAGCATTAGCAAAGGCTAATTATGAGAAGGCTCTGGATAAGAAAATCATCAAAGGCTTCTATGCTTATATTAACAGTAGAAAGAAGGGGTTGAGTGATATTGGGCCGCTTGATGTAAATGGTTGATGTGTATATTTCATTACTATTCACTGCTTTTTACTGATTTTCTCTAATTTAACATTAGCATTACTAGTGGCAAGAAAGCAAGCTTGTACAGCAATCAGTCATAACAAACGACACTTCTCTTTTCACCTATTCATTTCCTCCAATAGTTTGTATAGTTCGCCATTGAATTCATGTAAGCCTTCAACTTCAACAGCAAATGGCAGTTTGTTCCAGAAATTAAATACTCACCGGAAAAGACAAATTTCCGCACATCTATTCTCCAACATCCTTCTTCGATTTGAATTTGTGCTTCGTGTGTGTAGTCTGAGGAAGAATCCCATCAATAATAAGCATGCTCAATCCATTCAAAGCCTGAACACCTCAATCAGGTGACCATGTTCACCTCGCCAATCCTGTTGCCCTTCTCTGTACCCGTTCCAGCAGCGCTACGTCCTTCTTAAAATTAAGACAAGTACGAAGTACTCAAGATATGACATAACTATTGCATTATATAATGTGATAATCACGTCCTTATATCTGCTAGAAAAATTTCTGTATATCCTTGACAAAACAGCAATCAGCGGTGCTGGCAGCCTGTCTGCATTGCTCAGACAACTTCATTTCCAACTGTACAATTAAATCCAATTCGTTTTCATTTTCCACACAGTTTGTTCGCTACTCTGGAGTTACTGCTACCCATATGCAATACCTTGTATTTGTCGATGTTTAAACTTCAATTACCAATTTTGAGCCCATTCGCCTAACCTTTCGAGGTACTGTTTCAGTAGCATTCCTGTCATTACCCATCATGCCAATCCTCGTATCATCTGAAAATTTGGGCATTAAGCCTGATACACTTTCATCAGTATCATTGATAAAAATTGAAAACAACAATGGGCACAATTACTTCTCTGTAAACGCGTGGTGCAAAATCGTCTTACAGGGTCCATTTACCTAGAATTTCTGCAAAACGATCTTCCACTGCTGTTGGAGAATGTTCCCTTGGCTACAAGGATTGGTAAGTAATTTCATCATGACTCAGCTCCTGCACATTATACCCGATGGTCATGTTCATTGGTCACTAAGGTGTGCAGACCTCGCTCCGTTAGATTTTTCTTTGTGGGGTTGGATGAAAAGCGCAGTATATAAAGAAAAGGTGAATACAAGAGACGAATTGCTCGCTCGCATTTTGGATACTGCTGCCCTCATAAAGGAACGCCATGACGACCTCAGAAGAACTGTCTTATTACCACAACAGTTTTGTTCAAAGAGTTATTATTTGTTCTTTAATACATGTCATGATGGCATTTTTTTCGTGTGCGCCAGTTTCAAACAGCTGTATCTCCATATCCATTGGACACATGTTTATATGAACTTTTTTACTCAGAATAATCGATTCTATAACCTTCTGAATCACCCTGGTCACTTGGTCCCTCCCATGAGGAACCAAGTGAAATGCCTTGCTAAAATCCAAGTAAACTATATCGAAATTGTTTCCAAATCCATCTCATGAGAAACTATGTCAAAATCGCCTACGAAGATAGTTAAACACGATTTTCCTTTAACAAAGCCATGTTGTGTGTCCTGCAGAATGCCATACCTAATTGTCCCTGGATTGCACTCTTCATCATTCCCTCTAAGATTTTTCCTACTACTGAAGTCAGGCCAAACCGATCTGTAGCTGATTTCACTCTTAGAAAAGTTTTAGTCCATAAAAACACATAATCATAAAGACAACACACGTAATTTACAGACCACCACCTATCAAACTGCTGGAGTTTCCAATAATTTTCGTATTTCACTTAACTTTATAATCACTTATTGTAAAGAAAGCTTTTATTACACAATAAGACATATCACAGAAACTATTATAAAAATGAATTATTAGACAATATCAGTAAATTACAAAGAAAACAAATGAAATATTACAAAATACATAGACAAGATTCAACATGACACTAAAGTGTCAATAAGATATATAAAAGGGGAAGGTGTTAAAATGAATAATGGCGAACAATCATATTATTATTTGTAATGAAAAGTTCTATAATCAACTCATTTGAGCTCTGAAAGTAAATTAACAACACTTCTAATACCAAACTGCGTCAGGTTATAACTGCTTCTTGGTCCCATCAGATTCAGGGAGCTGCGTGCCCCAGTTTCAAACAGCTATATCCATGAATTCGACACATGTTTATGTGAACTTTTTTACTCAGAATAATAGACACTTAACCTCCCAAAATATTTACTGTTCCTCCTGAATCATCCGTTAGGTGTCGTGGCGTCAGTTATTGAATTGTCCCTTACGCAAATACGGATATGGTGAAGCGTTACTTATTCGAGGTAGCACAATATCATTGCCCCAAGGGGGACGAATGTGAATGGTTGTATGTACCTGTGCTCCGTATTATTTTTAGTTTTGTTTATTAAGGAAGCAGTATTTAGTTACTTTTCAGTGTTACTACTTCAAGGACTCGTGTAAATGAAAGATGCGACCATTTAGTTTTAAGTGTGGACAAAAGATAAGTACTGTTTAAATTTCTGCATGCTCTGCTATATTTGCTTTACCAGGGTGTTTTTCCATTGTTCCGACAGTTCTCTGCAGGCATGTCCCAGAACAAGCTGTGTGACCTTGACTGGACGTCCATAGTCTGCTAAAGCGTCCCATTTATCCTCACCCCTGCACATCGTAGGCAATAGCAAGCGAACCTTGAGCTAGTATTTTGTCTGGAGGTTTGGAAACTTCGTCATGTTTCATTCGACTGCCCACATTATCTTCAGGCACGTCTAGAGTTGGTTAGCAGTGTACCGGATCTGATAGAGGATAATGTAAGTCCCTTGCTCGAAAGCAGTAGGAAATTTAATGTTTTACAGACATTTTCAATGACTCTTTTTAAAAGAAGACTAGAAATAAGATCCCTTCGCTCTCGAGGAAATTAGACCAGGTGTACAGGTAAATTAAATTATTAATCAAACATACTAAGAATATTTGATTAGTTTCTCAGTTGCAGATCAGATGCTTGGATAGAACTCGAATGGAAGGATATACAGAGACCCTCAGGTGTTAACAGGATCCTCTGAAGAATGGTGATTGTTTCTGGGAGATGATACCTGAAACTAAAAATTAGGAACTGAAGGAAACATAGCTTACAAGCATAACTGCTTCTGAAACTTATACAGTTAAATCTAGTGACCTTGTGTGGTCTTAAGTGACATCTAGATTTGTGACCTCAGATATGAACTACAACACTTCAAAACTTCAAGAACTTAATGAAAATGTTTTTCACAACGTGAACTTTTGAAAGTGAAAATACCCTATTTGCTTATCCATGGACTGCCATTGGACTTCCAAATCATACACAAGATCTAATTTAGGATTCTCCGGAAAAACAGAATAATTAGGAGCCTTCAACAACTTGAAGAGAATCACCAGAAGAAGAGTTTTTGAGACTTATGCTGGCACAGAAAGGAGAAGACTACTGGGACTGACTTCTTTGTTGAATGAAATAAAACTGGACAGTTTACCTCGTGACTTCATTTGACAATAAGAAAATGTGAGAATATTTCGACTGTGGTACAATAGACAAAGACCTTAGGAAATCATGTATATATGTTAATATAATTGTTACAATTGTTTTGTCAGAACATCCTTCTAGCTTTGGAGTGGTTGGTCCTGGTGACTTGGGACCAAAATTATATATTTCCTAAGAACAGGAGTGTTTTGTCGAGAAACTCAGACCATATATGTATATAACCACTAGTTTTTTTTTTTTTTTTTGCAATCCCACTCCCAGGTATGAGCAACCTGGGAGCGGGATTACAAGCACCTACCGGTATTGCACTACCACCTGCCGGGTGCGAGATTTAAATCTTGTATATATTAATTAGTGTATATATATCATGAGAAAAAGTACATAAATTTGTGTGTGTAAATAAATGGAATGGAGTCACTATCCTAAAAAGAGTCGGGTCTTGACCAGATAGAAAATGCAGTCATCACTAGATTTCATGCGTTCTATCCTAATGTTTTGTTAAATCTTTACAAGTGCCTCTTGGAAGGCATATCCTCAACTTCTGGAAGCAGCCACTGCCCAAAATTATTCAAGAACCGAATGCCCACCCAAGAGTGTACCGCCCAATCTCTCAGTTAGCCAACCTGGGAAACCTGTTTGAAATAATGATTGGTCCTAGAATCCAAACTATACTTAACTCATAGAACTTTTCATCCAACTCGCAGTATGTTTTCAAGAAAGGGTCCTTTGCAGTCCTTGTAAAACATTGCACACATTTCACGGCAGTCTATGAGAGGGCAATCTTTGTGGATTTTGAAGGTGCCTTTGATGGGAGAGTGCCCTCAGGTCCCTTAGACTGGCAAACTGCAATCAATATCTTTCGAAAATCATAATATCCTACTTCAGTAACAGATCAAATCAGGTCATTGCCCAACACCTATCATATTCAAAATTCATAACCAGAGATCGCCTGCAGGGGTGGATGCTAGGACCACTCTCCATTGGAATCCATACTTGACCAGTGGCTCACCAGAAGCTTTGACAACTGCGTCAATTTATTCTACGCAGACGACTTGATTATCTGCATTGCAGAAAGATCCAGGAGTACCTTTAAGGGCAGAGCGAAGATTATCCTGGACTACCTGAACCCCAGATAAATTAAAAATATCAAACACAAAAATAAAGCTGTTTTTGTGTTTCACACAAACACAAAAAAACAAATCTTCAAAAACAGGTTGGATAAGCACTTTAGGGGAAAGTGCTTATTCACGGAAAGCAAAATCCATATATGGCACTTTGACATCACATTGGACGACAGGCGCTCAATTTCCAACCACACGTGAACAGTTTAGAAACAAAACTTTCAGGAACTATAAGAAGGTTTCTTGAAGCTCGAGGTAGTGTTTATAGATTGGGTGTCACACTGGGTGCGTGACCTTCTGGCACCGACCCAACACTATAAATGTTTAAGCTACGGTCACGTAGCAAAGTAGTGTAAAGCAGCTGAGATCTGTGGCCAAAGTGCAAGGTTAAGCCCCTCGTTTAAAGACTGCACTAAGCGAACAAACCCGCCAAAGTGCGCCAACTGTTGGCGGAGGAAGTCCCCTTCTGCGGAATCGTCACCGTCCTCCCCAAAAGTGGGTGGAAAAAGGCCCGGGTTCGAATCCCGTCAATGACGCGAGGAACTAATGGACTTTTTTCGCTCAGTGGCTGAGTTAGTCAGTCTCAGGCGTAGTAGAAACGTTTTTCTCCCAGAAAGTGGATTTTTCGTCCAGCAAAACAGACAAATCGACCATAGAACACACGCAATTAACAGATATTAGACACACAGTACGGCAGATTGCCTAAAAATAATATATAATAGTCCCCTTCTGCAGATGCAGCAGTTCATAGAACATGTCCAGATTATGCAAGGGCAGTTGACATCCTTAGACGGTGACAATACCACTGTGCTACCGCGCGGTATTGGATCTCGCCATGATGTCCATCATAACCTGAAAAGTCATCAGTCATACTGCATGATGGAAGAGATAGGAAGGGTGGACCGGAGCTTAGCTCTGGAGCCTAAACATGGGTTCCACCACTTCAAGCCTCCAATAAGCAGAGTCATCTACCACCTAGTGGTAGATGACTCTGCTTATTGCGTTAAACAGTTAACTTGTGTTATAGTTAAAACGGTGGTTAAACTGTTCCACAGAACACAAGATATTTCAGACATAATACATACAGCGCATTGTGGACTAAATTGGTGGTTCGTTTAGAAGCCTTCAACAACTGTCACAACAATTCTCCTTCAATTTTTGTTCAGAATTTAACATTAAGCAAGTTAATTTTGTTAGCGAGTATTAACAGAAATCACTTCTGCGTTTAAAAAGCATCCTTAATCCTCAGTTCCTTTATTTCGGCTTTTGCAGGGGTACTTTTTCTCTTATTATGTAACGGGCGTTCATTAGTGGAAATTGTGTTCGTGTCCAACGTTATTATGATTTCTCACATATATATTTATTTATTTTATTTATTTTTTTGCCTTTCTGATTGTATTCATTGCATTCTACTTAGGCCATCACATACGTTATAGTGAAGTTGTTACACCACGTTTTCTACGTGTTCTGTTAATTTTGTCAAGCAGTGTATTTTATGAAATATAAACAATTAAAAAACAAAATTAGAATTATCTAATTAATAATATAATACTATCTAGTATCTCTTGCTTTTTAATGCGTTATATTTGAAGAACAAAAAAGGGTTAGCACGCTCTACGAATTTTATGCAATTTATGTAGATAATTATGAAACCCGAAATATTGAGCAAAATAGTAAGAATGTTTTCTTCTGCAAAAACCAGAAAAGAGCAATTTTTGTATTTTGTTAATTTAATAAATAAATTATATCATTCGTAGTAAAAATCTTATTTTCATGTTCTTCTGTACACAAAGGTGAAGTGAGTATGCGAAATTTTGGCGGAAGAAATGAGGAATTGAGGCGCCGATTTAATGCACACCAGCACCAAATATTACTGACTGATCCTATACCCGAACCTTTTCCAGGTAGCGTTTAGGAAAATGTGATTAGGTGCAATGTGTTATTCACAGTTACCCAAAAGTCCACGAAACGTTGTGTGGAATTCATGTCGGGTGAGTGAGAGGAGGCAATGACACAAAGCAGAATAGAGGGCATAGCAACATGTTTTGTCTTCCATTATTCTTTATGGGCGAAGGTATAGCTGTGACGCCGCCATGTAAAATGACAAAGCAACACTGACTTCGTGTCACACGGTTGTCATTATCACCATCCTTCTCATAACAGGTGGAAAAGAACTGAGTTGGAATCTCGTCAATGACGGGAGGAATTTTTATGGGCCTTTTTCGCAATGTGGCTGAGTTAGGGCTCAGATGAAGGTAGCACGGTTTTTTGGTCAATTTTCTCTTTTCGTCCAGCAAACAGTAAATCTACTACAGAACACACGCAGTTTACAGACAGTATATACGGAAGTTTTATGGCCTTAGTCGCTAATGATCCTAAAACCCAATAACAACAATTCTTGCATATCATAAATATTAACCTCAACCTCTGAGCAGTCCAAGAGGCATCAACAAGAACTGGTGCCAGCTAACCTGTTCTTCACTTTCACTTAGATCACGCTGCTCGTGTGCTTTCATTGTGTTGCACAAGCATCAACACACAACACATCTCATCGGGCTCCTCAGTCTACATGAGGATGTTTAATGACAGCACTGTGTTATACGATAAAACGTATTGCCCTTTAAAAATAATAATAATAAAATGTAGGGGGCTTCGTCCCCTGCTCGCTTCTTTTGATAAAATAATATACTTACAGAAGCTTTCGACTCTGTGTGTCTCTTCCTCGGCTATAAATACATTACTATATCTTTATAATATCGATGTAGATACACCATAGACAACTCTTAAAAAAACTACGATAGTAGTATAAAAGGTATCAATTCATCTGTATCTCATATTGTGCTCGTCCTTCTCAACGAGTTACCATGAATTGCACTACCTCGAATAAGTAACTCTTCACTAATAGAGAAGACTATTGTCAATTATTCTCTGTGGGCACCTCTGCACCGTTTCAAAGCTAGTTGGCTTTTCATCGGTGGGTGCCTTTCACACTACGATCATAGTTTTTCTTTAAGAGTTGTCTATGGTGAATCTACACCGATATTTTATAGATACAGAATCTTAAATTCTTAAAATGTTATGCCTTGTTGCATTTAGTTTATTTAAATAAATACGTTACATATGGAAATCAAATTCTGTAAAATCTAATATCACTCTTGCCATGAATTATAATTCTAACAGGTGTTCTTGAGACCCTAAATTTCTTTCAAACTCACAGTAGTCCTAAAGCATCTTACTATATAACAGGGTCTAAAAAAAAAAAAGTCCAATTAAAAAAACGCATGAGGGGTTAACTACATTCTCTTCCGTGTTTTTTATGCCAACTATTTCTGTTCTTAGGGAAAAAAAAGTCCCACCACATCGACTTCCCGAAAAGTAGACTCTTCAGAAATTCATGTTCAATGCAACAACTTTGCTCTCTCTTCTGCAGTTCCCAATAATTTTCATCTTTTACGTAACTATAACTAAAATCTAGATCTGTCGAAATTAGACTACTCACGTTATAAAGAATCCGTTTATTACACAATAAAACATATTACAGAATATAAAAGTTAAATATTTGAGAATATCAGAAAATTATAAAGAAAACAAATGAAATCTTAGAAAATTAATAAAATACATACACAAGATGAAACGTAACGCTAAAATATAAATAACATATATAGAAAAGGAAAGAAGCTTGAATTAGTAAATTAAGGTGAACAAATAATGGCGAACAATAATATTGTCATTATTTGTAATGAAAGGCAATTTGCCTCAAATAAACAAATTTTTGTGATTAACGGATCATAAAGTTTGATGCGAACATTGAACACAAATGCATGTTGAAGGGACATTTATTCAGAATGCAGTTTCCTGTGCTTAGACAAGCTGGATTTAAAAGAAAATGCTTTGCCACATGTTGCACACGTGAAGGGTTTTTCTCTGGTGTGGACGCTCATGTGCGCAGTAAGATAGCTAGACCGTGAAAACGTTTTTTGACAAAATTCACACGAAAAAGGCTTCTCACCAGTGTGGATTCTCGTGTGGCATACACAACTTGCTCGTTGTGAAAATGCCTTCTGACAGAATTCACAAGAATAGGGCTTTTCCTTAGAATGCACTTTCTTGTGTTGTTTTAAAAGTGATGCGACATAAAATGTCTTTGTGCATTTGTCACAAGAAAACGGCCTTTCCCCAGTGTGGATCCGTTTGTGTGTTAATAGATTTGATGGGTCCGAAAAGGTTATTCCACAATATCCGCACATGTAAGGCTTCTCTTTTGTGTGAGTTCTGAGATGGCTTAAAAGGACTGAATTTCTTGAGAATGTTCGTTCACAAATATCACAAGGAAAAGGCTTCTCACCAGAGTGAATCCTCATGTGCACTACAAGGTTACTCTTTTGTGAAAATCTTTTATCACAAATGTCACAACAAAAAGGCTTTTCCCCTGTGTGGATTCTCTTGTGCACAATTAGATGGGATGACTTTCTGAATGTCTTCCCACAAGTTTCACAAGTGAAAGGCCTCTTATTGCTGTGAACGTCCTCATGTTGGCGAAGCAGTGATGAAGTACGAAATGCTTTGTCGCAAGTGGCACATCTCAAGATATTGTGGACAGCATGAATTTTCTCGTGCTGACGAAGAGACGAAAGATTTGAAAATATCTTGTCGCAGTGCTCGCAGATGAGATCACTCCCTTTCTTATCAGTCATCGTAGTAATCAACGGCGTTCCTATTTTTTTCACCTGAAAAAAGATCAAACTGTTTTTAAAAACCATGATAGAAAACTGTAAATTAATTGATAATTACAGTTTCTGAATATTCTTCATACTAGGTAAGAAAAATATTCAAAAATTGTAATGGGCACAAGAACATCATGGCAATCACTCATCTTAGGGAATATTAAATAATACAATTGACTCTTCATTCACTACTTCATTACATATTCATAAAAAAAGTTCATATTTATCTTTTTAAAAAAAACACAAATTGTGATTACCTTATTGTGTTTATTGATGTTGGTCAGACAAGATAGTCTTTGAATAAATCCATACTCGTATTGTCATATAACTGCGTTCTCGTCAATACTATCCTTTATTTCTGCTTTAACCTCTGATTCTATTATTTTCTCTGGAAGAGAATCCAAGCTGACTCCTTCTTCGTCCTTCCATGTACTTTATTGGAGAACAATGGAGACAATTGCACATCTCTACAGTTTGTACAGACCTCTCGTGAATTCAAGGATATCCTGATGGCTGAAGGTTCAATGATCTGATTTCCTCTTGGTATTAATATAAAAGAATAGATTCTTTGAGCTCTGGTGTTTCGGTTTCTCGTCCACTACCCTCTCTGATACCATTAAATCATCCAATTCGCAGTTATAATTAGATATAATTCTAATTTGCCATCCCTAAAAACCTCATGTGTAGATGCAAGGTATTCATTGTTTTACTGCGACTGTCGAAATATAAAATAAATTTTCTGTTTATACTCTGGGGCGACCACACTGTCATAGGAATTCACAATATACAGGGAATACGAGAAACGGCACCGTATTTAGCAGCCACGGGCTTGAACCCTGGTCGCTCAAATCACATGTCCTTATGAGCCTTTGAACATGATCGTAAACAGTACTACGGTAAATGTTATCCGTCAATATAAAAACTGTGTTTTGAATGTGCATCGATGATAACGCCCTCGCTGGTGGAACAGTGGTTATAAACTATATGGCCACACTCAGTTTTAAAATTCTGATTACAAATCCCATCAATGAGGCGATGAAATTTTAAGGGCTTTTTCACAACGTAGCTCAGTTAGTTGGTCTCAGGAACAGTTTCAGTATTTTTCCCCCTTTTTCACAAGCTCGTGTTGTAGTCCAACAAACATCGAAGCTACCAAAGAAAGGCAAACACAACAGACTAATGCCTCATAGCCTTATTTATTCTGACACTTAATATGCAAACACCCTTCCACGAGCCATCGGTGCACAGTTGGTAGAATCGCTATTCTCCTCACACCGGTACGAAAGATCTGTTTGAATCCCGGCAATCAAAGAAGAAGTATTTATGGATCTTCCTCAGATGGCTGAGATAGTCGGTCTCAGGTGAATGTAGCATGGTTTTTATATCGCTAACTGTTGAGTTTTTGTCCAGCAAATAACAAATCGCCCGCAGAACACAAGCAATTTCAGATTCGGATATAATACATATGGAAAAAAATGAACTAAGTTCCTGATTCGTCTAGAACCCTTCAACGACAATAGCCTTTCCATGATGGGCAACTCATCAATTTTTCTTTTGAAGCTAACATTAAGCAAGTTAATTTTGTTAGCGAGAATTAATAGAAAACACTTCTGCGTTTAATAACTTTCCTTAAGTGCCACTTCGTTTATTTGGACTCTTTCAGATGTAGAGTACTTTTACTTTTATCTCGAGATAATATCACGGGCGTTAACTAATTCTAATTGTTTTCATGTCCAACATTATAACGATTTCTCACATGCATTATAGTCAGATTGTTCGGTGAGAAAAATTCGCTAGAGAATAAACCTTGTAACGAAGCCAAAATTAGATACTTTGAATAATACCGGTTTTGCGTACACCGAAATTTCTAGGCTTAACCGCGATAGGTTTAACGCTTTCTAAATAAGTTTTTTTATTTCAAGAAATACGAGTCTTACCTGATATATGCAAAGGGGTAATTCCTACAATATTTTGAAAACTTTTCTGTCAAAACTCAGAAGTTCATTTAGGATAACGAACACACAGAAATCACAAAATTTCAAACTCTGTTACAAAAATGATATCCGTACAATAACGGACAATTCGATCACTGACGCTGCGCCACCTAACGGACGAATTCTTTTCTCACTTTAACAAAAAGCAAAATAAGAAATTCCAACTGATTTTTGTATGCCATATTTTATATACAGTAATTAAGGAAAATATAAAATTGTTTCTCGGAAGAAAGAGAATGTTTCTTTTCTCGGAAAGTTAAAAGACAAATAAATACGGTGTTGCGCATAAAATAATTCATTATTGTACTTGTATTCCTAGAAAGCTATTTGTTCATTTTAAAAACAAATTACATAAAATACGATGTTTTTATGTATATTGCTAATTATGTCTGTATGTATATATTATTATTATCCAAGTAACACCAGTATACTTTCTATTTTTAATGCGTATAAATTGTGGATACGTGAATATGATTTCTTTTTAACTAAGATCGTTCATCAGTTGGATACACCTGCAATATTCTTTAATTTATTTATTTACAAATGTCTCAGACACGCAGAACTCTTTTTCCAGCCTCAGAGTTTAATTGTAAAGAAAAAAAAAATATATTCAATCTGAAAACACGAGATGACTTGCAAACAGATGTTTTTTCGAATTAACGCATTTCATCAAAAACTGACCTCAGTAAATAATATAAGGTCTTTGAGATAACAGAGGAGGAGAAAAAGCAGTATGTACTGGAGGCTTAGGAACGAGTTTAAGCTTCTGCAGACCTTTCAAGACCTAGGTATCAAGGAAGACAGAACAATTTTCTGAAAGTCATAAAGCCCAAGAAACCTGTAGGTAAGAAGAAATCCAAATAAGAAAAAATTAGTCAAGAAACACTTGTCATGATGAACCGAAGACATCAAATTACGAACATGATAAACACTGACAAGGACAAAGTTGAGTATAGAAAGTTATGCAAAGCCATTAGAAAGAGACTGAGAGAAGACAAGAAGATTTAACACAAGAAAAGTAGAACAAGCATTAAAGAAAAACAACGGACTTAAATCAGTAGCCATGAGCAGTAATACAGAAAGACAAATGATACTGAAACTGAAGAATAGCGATGGTGTACTTATAATAGCATAAATACCAGTTATAAATAGCAGAGAAGGCATAATTCGAACAATAGTAATATCAAAAAATACTTTATTTCGGTCCCATATGTTGAACAGTGGCACAAACACCTTAACAGATTCTTCAAAGATACCGAATTTAAAATTGTAGCCAGACCAATAAGAAAATTACACACTATACTGAACAATTTCTCAGTCCTCTCCTCGTTTGCAACACAAATAAATGACCTAGTATACATTTCTTGCAGTGATTGCAACTCGTCTTATCAGGGTTCTACACGGTTTCCTCTGAATTTTCGCGTTAATCAACACGCGGCCTCAGTTCGTGCTTCTCGTTCAGAAGCGTCAGAATTGGCCTTTCATGCCGTTAATGAAAAACATCCATTTTTAATTATCGAGGCCAAAATACTTAGTGTCCAACGTAATTATGCGAGACTATTAATTGCAGAAACCGTCGAAATTAAATTGTATGAGAATTCTGTTGATGTTCACCGGCCATATCTAATCTCCGACTCGTGGTCCTGTACGTGCATGCGCGAGGACATATAATCCCTATTTAAGTTCCATGCTCACCCCTATTCGGCAATTTTCATTCCTGTGATCAAGACATACGGTCGAAAAGCATTGTCAGCTTCGAGGAAGGAAATTCGTTTTGCTTTTTATTCGCTAAATTAAATTTTTACTTAATTTTTAATTGCGTTAAATTGATTTTTAATTGTGGTCATTTGATTTTTAATTATTGTTAATTATTTCTTACTGTAATGTAAGATTTTCGATTTTTTTAATTGTTTTCGTTTTAATTTCTGGAGAGTATTATACGGGTGTTCTACGTATCATATTGAGGTAAACTTCTCTTATTCCTTTACAAATATAAAGAACTATAGGTATAGGTATGTTGAGGGTCTGACGGTTCTGGGGATTTCTCCCATCTCCGCGTATGTTCTATGTATCGAGTGACAGTACCCTGTCTATGCCAGGGGTTTAAAAATAATGTATGGGTCATGTGGTATGTAGTTTCTTGAGCCCATTATTCATCCGGCCTGTTTTCCGCCGGGCCCCCAGTGGGACCCGGCGTTACCATACATAGCGACGGGGACGCCGGCCGGGTGTACCAAGAGACGAATTATACTCTGGCAGGTCCCGCCACTTACTTTCCTGGGATTCGGTGACTAGGACCTGAAATAAAGGTTGCAGTTATCGCTGTTGATTTAAGTAAAATTGCATTTAGAAAGCGCTGCGTGGGGTTTTACGCTGAAAGAACGTTTTCTAGAGAGCCTTAAAGATCGGGCAAAATTTGATGTGATTTAAATTTGGACATGTGGGGCAGTTGCTGTACAAGAGAAAGTAATGAGAGTAAGGGTGTAGACGGGGGGATGAAATAAAGAACTATATAAGGAGCAGGGAATAATGCCAGTAATGGAGCGAATTTCGGATCTCTGCAGTCTGTAGAGACCTCTCGTGAATTCAAAGATATCCGCCAGGCTGAAGGCTACCTTATCTGTTTTGCTGATGATATTAATATAATTGGATAGATTCTTTGAACGCCGAGTGCCTTAGGTTTTAGTTTCTCATCAACTACCTTCTGAGATCATAAAATTTTCTACCTCGTAGTTATAATTACATATAATTCTAATATCCCGATAAGTAAAAACATCATGTGTGGATTCCAAGTAATTAGTCTTTTTGTGCAACTGTCCAAATATGACATTGAAGAATATTTTTCAGTATAAAACTACACTGGTCTTCAAAGAAAGTGCATCACCAAGGGCTTTCACATTTCTAACCCTTTTCGCGATGGTAGGTTACATTAATGACTAGCATCACAAATAGAAATATAAACAAAAGATATTTATTAATAGTTAAGGCAAAGCTAAGTAATATTTGACAGGTGCTCTCAAAATATTCCAAAATGAGCATTTGAAACCTTTATACAACAGTTTTAGTAACTCACAACCATTATGGCTGAAATGTTATCAGAAGCCCTCAGTTTGCTTCAGTTTATCATTTTAAATGAAAAATAAAATGAAAAGTTCACCAAGTGCAAACTAATATTTAGTTGAACCGCCTCTGGCCCTGATGACAGCTGCACGCCGTCGAGACATTGAAAAGATCAATTTCCGAAGATAATCAACTGATAGTTCGTGGTTCCAAAAACGAATTATGAAGTTCACGAAGGGGCTTTAGTTTCTTTCTGGCAACTGCCGATTCTACACGCTGGATGCCAACAGTTCACCATAGGATTCAGGTCCGGCCGGGCTGTTTCCTGGCCAGCTATCAGTTGTAATGGACCGTTCCTCCAACCATTTTTTCACCTCTAACAAATGTAAACACATTACTGTCGAACCTCTAATGCAGAAATGAAGCTAAAGTAACTACAGAAGTGCCTACTTACACTTTTCGCCCGATGACAAGGATCAGAGTCGTCCTGAAAGAAGCAGTTAATTGCAAGGTTGAAATGGTCTCTAACGGTTGGCAGAAATTTGCCTTCCAATATAGGCAGGTATCCATTGGCATTTACGGAACCTTTTATAAACTACAGGTGATAAGAAATGGACCCCCATCATTTGGTTGGTAGGGCAAACGTTTAGAGCGAATGAATGTGTGGAATCTGTTTTTTTTTTTTTTTTTTTGGCTGATGCTACATTAGCTTGCTTTCTTGCGTCATTTTCCTCTATTAATGTTATTTGCCTTTGAATAAGAATTACTTTTAGTTTCTGATTAATTTTAAACATAACTTGTACTCAAATTGAGATTTTAATAACTTTCGTGAAGTTTCAGTTCCTTTATTTTGACTCTCTCTCAGGTCTACTAGTGTTCTCTCAGATTTAATTTTTGTCAAATTTACTATAATAATAAAATATATTTTCTATTTATACTCCGAGACGATCTCATGGCCAGCGGCGTTCACAAGATAGAGAGAATACAAGAAACAGCACCCAATTTAGCAGTGACGGGCTTGAATCTTGGCTGCTCAAGGCACGTGTACATGCATCTATATTATAGATATAATTTTCATGTTCTTCTTTGCGCACGAACATCAATTGAGTATTCAAAATTTTTAATGATATTTTGAGTTTTGGGGTGCTGATTTTTTGCACACGCGCCAAATATCACGGATTGGTCGTGTGACCCAGACCGCTTCCACCAGCATGAGAGAACCCGTGATTATATTCACTGTGCTGTTAGCACTTACCCAGAAGTCCACCAAACGTTTTGTGGAATTCGTGTTGGATGTCTAGAAAGCGTAGTAGCAAATTTTGTCTTTCATAATTCTTCGCGGATAGGAATTCAGCTGTGAAGTCATAGCTATGACTTCTGTAGCCGGTTGGTATAATCACCGTTTAACCCACACCGGGTGAAAAGTTCGAATCCCATCAATAAGACTGGTATTATTATAAGTCTTTTTCACAACGAGGGTGGATTAGTCTGTCTTCCGAGAGGATAGCGTGGTTTTTTCTCCCGGAATCTTGGGTATTTCATCCAACGAAACAACAAATAATCAACAAAACACAAGCAATTTACAGACATATTATATACGGGGCATTATGGCCTAAGTTGTTGAAGTGCTAAAACCCTACAAAAAATGGCCCCAACTAACCTGTCCTTCACGGTCACTTAGATTTGACTGTTGGCTCATGCTTACATTGTGTTGCAGATGCATGTACAAACTAAAATCGACTGAATCACCTCTCTGTTCTTGTGGCGTCGTAGAAGACTGGGAACATATTTTATACCACTGTCATCAATACCTAGATTTTTGACAGAACCTTCATCCCTTCACTAGTATCACTGTCCCCGGAAATGACCCGCACTTCCTGAGCACGAAGGAAAATTTTCAGTCCCTACAAGACTTTCTTCGTCATGCTCTTGATCGCCGCAGATGCCTTCTCACTCAACTACGGAATACCTCCTAGCCTTCCTAGTGGAGACTCCTGCTTGCACTGGCCTTTGGCCAGAGCGGGATCAGATATATATATATGTCCTAACAGGAATCATTCCCACGGATCTGTATATCGTATTCAAAGGGATGACGGGTCGACTTAGGAAAGGTTTGGCTTCGAAACTAATGGGAATGACACCTGATCCACTAAAGAGGATCAGGACAAGAGAAAAAAGATTGTGGGAACATATGACATCTGCGTGGCAGGACCGGTGGAATGCCAACAAACATGGAATAGTTACGAGGCAATTTATAACCAAAGTAGACTTTACTGGCGCCAAGGAAATAAATTCTTGGTTTGCTCATTTGATGAATATAACGTACTTATTAACGGGACATGGCTCCCTCACAGCCAAGTTACATGAACGTCGACTTCAGCCAGACCCTTCCTGCACTTGTGGGGATTTGGAAACTTCGTCATGTTTTATTCGACTGCCCACATTATCTTCAGGCACGTATAGGGTTGGTTAGCAGTGTACCGGATCTGACAGAGGATAATGTAAGTCCCTTGCTCGAAAGCAGTAGGAAATTTAATGTTTTACGGACATGTTCAGTGATTGTTTTTAAAAGAAGACTACAAATAAGATCCCTTCACCCTCGAGGAAATTAGACCTAGGTGTACAGGTAAATTATTAATCAAACATACTAAGAATATTTGGTTAGTTTCTCAGTTGCAAATCGGATTCTTGGATAGAACTTGAATGGGAGGATATACAGAGACCTTTAGGTGTTAACAGGATCCTCTAAAGAATGGTGATTGTTTCTGGGGGGATAATACCTGAAACTAAAAACTAAGGAACTGGATGGAAACATAGTTTACAAGCATAGCTGCTTCGGAAAGTTATACACTTAAACCTAGTGACCTTGTGTGGTCTTAAGTGACATCTAGATTAGTGACCTCAGGTATGAACTACAACACTTGAAAACTTCAAGAACTTAATGAAAAATGTTTTTCACAACGTGAACTTTTGAAAGTGAAAATACGCCCTTTGCTTATCCATGGACTGTCATTGGAATTCAAAATCATACACAAGATCTAGTTTAGGATTCCAGGGGAAAAAGAGACTAATTAGGAGTCTTCAACAACTTGAAGACAATCACCAGAAGAAGAGTTTTTAAGATTTATGCTGGCACAGAAAGGAGAAGACTACTGGGACTGATTTCTTTGTTGAATGAAATAAAACTGGACAGTTTATCTCGTGACTTCATTTAACAATAAGAAAATGTATTGAGAATATTTCGACTGTGGTGCAATAGACTAAGACTTTAGAAAATCATGTATATATGTTAATATGATTATTACAATTGTTTTGCCAGAACATCCTCCTAGCTTTGGAGTGGTTGGTCCTGATGACATGGGACCAAAATTACATATTTCCAAAGAACAGGAGTGTTTGGTTGAGAAATTCAGATCATATATGTATATAACCAGTAGTTTTTTTTTTTTTTTTTTGCTGGCTCCTCGGTATGGGCAACCTGAGAGCAGGATTGAAAACACCCACCGGTATTGCACTGCCACCTGCCGGGTGCGAGATTTAAATCTTGTATATAATTAGTGTACATATATATCATGAGAAAGTACATAAATTTGTGTGTGTAAATAAATGGAATGGAGTCACTGTCCTAAAAAGCGTCCGGCCATGACCTGATAGAAAATGCAGTCATCACAAGTTTTCATGAATTCTATCCTAATGTTTTGTTAAATCTTTACAAGTGCCTCTTGGAAGGCATATCCTCAACTTCTGGAAGCAGCCACTAACCAAAATTATTCAAAAACCGCATGCCCACCCAAGAGTGTACCGCCCAATCTCTCATTTAGCCAACCTGTGAAAGCTGTTTGAAGTAATGATTGGTCCTAGAATCCAAACTATACTAAACTCATAGAAATTTTCATCCAACTCGTAGTATGGTTTCAAGAAAGGGTCCTTTGCAGTACTTGAAAAACACTGCACACATTTCACGGCAGTCTATGAGAGGGCAATCTTTGTGGATTTTGAAGGTGCCTTTGATGGGAGAGTGCCCTCAGGTCCCTTAGACTGGCAAACTGCAATCAATATCTTTCGAAAATCATAATATCCTACTTCAGTAACAGATCAACTCCAGTCATTGCCCAACACCTGTCATATACAAAACTCATAAACAGAGTTTGCCCGCAGGGGTGGATGCTAGGACCACTCTCCATTGGAATCCATACTTGACCAGTGGCTCACCAGAAGCTTTGACAACTGCGTCAATTTCGTCTACGCAGACGACTTGATTATCTGTATTGCAGAAAGATCCAGGAGAACCTTTTAGGACAGAGCAAAGATTATCCTGGACAACCTGAACCCACAGATAAATTAAAAATATCAAACACAAAAATAAAGCTGTTTTTGTGTTTCACACAAACACAAAAAAACAAATCTTCAAAAACAGGTTGGATTACCGCAGACCCCCTAAAGTGCTTATTCACGGAAAGCAAAATCCATATATGGCACTTTGACATCACATTGGACGACAGGCGCTCAGTTTCCAACCACACGTGAACAGTTTAGAAACAAAACTTTCAGGAACTATAAGGTTTCTTGAAGCTCGAGGTAGACTGTTTATAGATTGGGTGTCACACTGGGTGCGTGACCTTCTGGCACCGACCCAACGCTATAATTATTTAAGCTAAGGTCACGTAGCAAAGTACTGTAAAGCAGATGAGTTCTGCGGACACTGTGCAGGACCAAGCCCCTCGTTTAAAGACTGCACTAAGCGAACAAACCCGCCAAAGTGCGCCAACCGTTGGCGAAAAAGTCCCCTTCTGCGGAATCGTCACCGTCCTCCGCAAAACTGGGTGGAAAAAGGTCCGGGTTCGAATCCCGTCAATGACGCGAGGAACTAATGGACTTTTTTTGCTCAGTCTGGCTGAGTGAGTCAGTCTCAGGCGTAGAGTAGAAATGTTTTTCTCCCAGAAAGTGGGATTTTTCTTCCAGAAAAACAGACATATCGACCATAGAACACACGCAATTAACAGATATTAGACACACATAGTACGGCAGATGGCCTAAAAATAATATATAATAGTCCCCTTCTGCAGATGCAGCAGTTCATAGAACAGTTCCATATTATGCAAGGGCAGTTGACATCCTTAGACGGTGACAATACCACTGTGCTACCGCGCGGTATTGGATCTCGCCATGATGTCCATCATAACCTGAAAAGTCATCAGTCATAATGCATGATGGAAGAGATAGGAAGGGTGGACCGGAGTTTAGCTCTGGAGGCTAAACATGAGTTCCACCACTTCAAGCCACAATAAGCAGAATCATCTACTACCTAGTGGTAGATGACTTGCGTTAAACAGTTAACTTGTGTTATAGTTAAAACAGTGGTTAAACTGTTCAACAGAACACAAGATATTTCAGACATAATACATACGGCGTATTGTGGACTAAATTGGTGGTTCGTCTAGAAGCCTTCAACAACTGTCACAACATTACACCTTCAATTTGTCTTCAGAATCTAACATTAAGCAAGTTAATTTTGTTAGCGAGTATTAACAGAAATCACTTCTGCGTTTAAAAAGCATCCTTAATCCTCAGTTCCTTTATTTCGGCTTTTGCAGATGTACTTTTTCTCTTATTATGAAACGGGCGTTCATTAGTGGAAATTGTGTTCGTGTCCAACGTTATTATGATTTCTCACATATTTATTTATTTTATTTATTTTTTTGCCTTTCTGATTGTATTCATTGCATTCTACGTAGGCTATCACATACGTTATAGTGAAGTTGTTAATGCAAGAAATTCGATATAGAGTAAAGCAAAATACTTAGAACGACAAGTGAATTTACAGTGGAAATTCAGGTCTTGGGTACCCCTCTGTTACTTCGACTAAAAATCAGGAAGATGGCAGGTGCCAGCTTTCCCCCGCCCCCTCCTCCTACGTTGACATGCCTAGGGTGTTTATCCCTCCTCTCGCAGCTGTTTTAAAATCGGTAACTCGTTTTCCCGATTTTAACTACTTTTCTGGAGAATATAATGTAGTCGGCGAAAGAAATAATGCAGGTTCATCTAAACTAGACTGCCGTAATTGATTACACACAACATGGGTTTGGTAAGGGGCAATCTTATCCCAATTTGATTAGATACTATGATGTGGTCATAAAGGAACTGGATGCAAAAAATAATTTTGATATCGCATACTTGGATTTCTGGAAAGCTTTCGGTACGATTGCACGCACATAAAAAAAATAAAAAAAAATTCATATGAACGCTGAAAAACAAATTCATTTTGAATGGACATGTAGAATGGATATTGCTATGCCTGGGCATGTAGAATGGAGTTTGCTACTGCTCATCTATTGGTGACACAGAATAGATGCATTTACTCATCTATTCTGTTGAACCAAACACTACTAGCGCAGATTTTAGCTCACGAAGTAATCAAAGAGTTGGTTGTAGGTGTGCAATGCGACGCACAAGGTGCACATACATGTTCGATTAGATTTAAGTCTAGTGATCGTGCTGGAAACGGCAGTCGTTGGATGTCTTCAGTTTCAAGATGTTCCTCCACCACTTGAGCTCTATGTCCGGCTGTTGATTATTATTCCGCCCCACACGAAAACACTGCCTCTGCCGTAAGTGTCCCTATCTTTGATGTTGGAGGGATGGTACCGCATTGGTCGTTGTCACCAGATCAAATAATAGGTAGAATCTGTTCGTAGGTTAAAACGGGACTCATCACAGACGAAGAGTGTATCCAATTTTTTTCCCGCTTTACAGTAAGCTTCACGAGTTACACCACGCTTTCTACGTGTTCTGTTAATTTTGTCGAGCAGTGTATTTTATGAAATATAAACAATTAAAAAACAAAATTTGAATTATCTAATTAATTTGGTATCGCTTGCTTTTTAATGCGTTATATTTGAAGAACAAAAAAAAAGGGTTAGCACGCTCTATGAATTTTATATAATTTATGTAGATAATTGTGAAACCCGAAATATTGAGCAAAATAGTAAGAATGTTTTCTTCTGCAAAAACCAGAAAAGAGCAATTTTTGTATTTTGTTAATTTAATAAATTAATTATATCATTCGTAGTAAAAATCTTATTTTCATGTTCTTCTGTACTCAAAGGTGAAGTGAGTATGCGAAATTTTGGTGGGAGAAATGAGGAATTCAGGCGCCGATTTAATGCACACCAGCACCAAATATTACTGACTGATACTATACCCGGACCTTTTCCAGGTACCGTTTAGGAAAATGTGATTAGGTGCACTGTGTTATTCACAGTTACCCAAAAGTCCAAGAAACGTTGTTTGGAATTCATGTCGGGTGAGTGAGAGGTTTCAATGACACAAATTGCAATGCCCTCTGCAACAAAACATGTTGCAGAGGGCATTGCAACATGTTTTGTCTTCCATGAGTCTTTATGGGCGAAGGTATAGCTGCGACGCCATGTAAAATGACAAAGCATCGGAGACGTCGTGTAACACGGTTGGCATTATCACCGTCCTTCTCATACCAGGTGGAAAAGAACTGAGTTGGATTCTCGTCAATGACGAGTTAGGGCTCTGGTGAAGGTAGCACGGTTTTTTGGTCAATTTTCTCTTTTCGCCCAGCAAACAGCAGATCTACCACAGAACACACGCAGTTTACAGACAGTATATAAGGAACGATATGGCCTTAGTCGCTAATGATCCTAAAACCCAATAACAACAATTCTTGCATATCACAAATATTAACCTCAATCTCTGAGCAGTCCAAGAGGCATCAACAAGAACTGGTGCCAACTAACCTGTTCCTCACTTTCACTTAGATCACGCTGCTCGAGTGCTTTCATTGTGTTGCACAAGCATCAACACACAACACACCTCATCGGACTCCTCAGTCTACATGAGGATGTTTAATGACAGCACTGTGTTATACGATAAAACGTATGCTGAGATAGTTAAGTAGAGAAGATCACATATCTTTAATAGCTATAACAGGTCTTTTGCACTTTCTTGCATACCACAAATATTGCCCTTTAAAAAACATTATAATAATAAAATATAGGGGGCTTTATCCCCTGCTCGCTGTGCCCGCGAGCAGGGGATGAAAAAAACTACGATAGTAGTATAAAAGGTATCATTTCATCTGTATATCATATTGTGCTCATCCTTCTCAGCGATTTACCATGAATTGCACTACCTCGAATAAGTAACTCTTCACTAATAGAGAAGACTATTGTCAATTATTCTCGGTGGGCACCTCTACCCCGACTGCACCGTTTCAAAGTTAGTTGTCTTTTCATCGGTGGTTGTCTTTCACACTACGATCATAGTTTTTCTTTAAGAGTTGTCTATGGTGTATCTACACCGATATTTTATAGATACAGAATCTTAAATTCTTAAAATGTTATGCCTTGTTGCATTTAGTTTATTTAAATAAATACGTTACATATGGAAATCAAATTCTGTAAAATCTAATATCACTCTTGCCATGAATTATAATTCTAACAGGTGTTCTTGTGCCCCCAAACTTCTTTCAAACTCACAGTACTCCTAAAGCATCTTACTATTTAACAAACAAAGTCTAAAAAAACAAAACTCACAAGAACTGAAATGAAAAAAAAAAAAAAACGTCCAATTAAAAACACGTATAAGGGGTTAAATACATTCTCTTCCGTGTTTTGTATGCCAACTACTTCTGTTCTTAGGGAAAAAAACGTCCCATCACATCGACTTCCCGAAAAGTGCACTCTTCAGAAATTCAAGTCCAATGCAACAACTGTGCTCTCTCTTCTGCAGTTCCCAATAATTTTCATATTTCATGTAACTATAACTAAAATCTAGATCCTTCGAAATTAGACTACTCACGTTATAAAGAATCCGTTTATTACACAATAAAACATATTACAGAATATCAGAGAATTATAAAGAAAACAAATGAAATCTTAGAAATTTAATAAAATACATAGACAAGATGAAATGTGACGCTAAAATATTAATAACATATATAGAAAAGGAAGGAGTCTTCAATTGGTAAATTAAGGTGAACAAATAATGGCGAATAATAATATTGTTAATATTTGTAATGAAAGGCAATTTGCCTCAAATAAACAAATTTTTGTGATTAACGGATCATAAATTTGATGCGCACATTGAACACAAATGCATGTTGAAGGGACATTTATTCAGAATGGAGTTTCCTGTGCTTAGACAAGCCAGATTTAGAAGAAAATGCTTTGCCACATGTTGCACACGTGAAGGGTTTTTCTCTGGTGTGGACCCTCATGTGCGCCGTAAGAGAGCAAGACTGTGAAAACGTTTTTTGACAAAATTCACACGAAAAAGGCTTCTCACCAGTGTGGATTCTCGTGTGGCATACACAACTTGCTCGTTGTGAAAATGTCTTCTGACAGAATTCACAAGAATAGGGCTTTTCTTTAGAATGCACACTCTTGTGACTTCTTAAATGTGATGCGTCAAAAAATGTCTTTGTGCATTTGTCACAAGAAAACGGCCTTTCCCCAGTGTGGATCCGTCTATGTGTCGTTAAATTTGTTGAAGTCGAGAAAGACTTGCCACAATATCCGCACATGTAAGGCTTCTCTTTGGTGTGAGTTCTGAGATGGCTTAAAAGGGAGCAATTTTGCGAGAATTTTCGATCACAAATATCACATTGAAAAGGCTTCTCACCAGAGTGAATCCTCATGTGACCTACAAGGTTAATCTTTTGTGAAAATCTTTTATCACAAATGTCACAACAAAAAGGCTTTTCTCCTGTGTGAATTCTTTTGTGCACAATAAGATTGGATGATTGGCTGAATGTCTTCCCACAAGTTTCACAAGTGAAAGGCCTCTTACCGCTGTGAATGTCCTCGTGGCGGTGAAGATATGATGAGGTACAAAATGTTTTGTCACAAGTGGCACATCTGAAGATATTCTGGCCAGAATGAATTTTCCTGTGCTGACGAAGAGAAGAAACCTTTGAAAACATCTTGTCGCAATTCTCGCAGATGAGATGACTCCCTTTCTTATCAGTCATCGTAGTAATGAACGGCGTTCCTATTTTTTTCACCTGAAAAAAGATCAAACTGTTTTTAAAAACCATGATAGAAAACTGTAAATTAATTGATAATTACAATTTCTGAATATTCTTCATACTAGGTAAGAAAAATATTCAAAAATTGTAATGGGCACAAGAACATCATGGCAATCACTCATCTTAGGGAATATTAAATAATAAAATTGACTCTTCATTCACTACTTCATTACATATTCATAAAAAAATTTCATATTTATCTTTTAAAAAAAAACACAAATTGTGATTACATTATTGTGTTTATTGATGTTGGTCAGACAAGATAGTCTCTGAATAAATCCATACTCGTATTGTCATATAACTGCGTTCTCGTTAATACTATTCTTTATTTCTGCTTTAACCTCTGATTCCATTATTTTCTCTGGAAGAGAATCCAAGCTGACTCCTTCTTCGTCCTTCCATGTACTTTATTGGAGAACAATGGAGACAATTGCACATCTCTACAGTTTGTACAGACCTCTCGTGAATTCAAGGATATCCTGATGGCTGAAGGTTCAATTATCTGATTTCCTCTTGGTATTAATATAAAAGAATAGATTCTTTGAGCTCTGGTGTTTCGGTTTCTCGTCCACTACCCTCTCTGATACCATTAAATCATCTAATTCGCAGTTATTATTAGATATAATTCTAATATTGCCATCCCTAAAAACCTCATGTGTAGATGCAAGGTATTCATTGTTTTAGTGCGACTGTCGAAATATAACATAAATTTTCTGTTTATACTCTGGGGCGACCACACTGTCATAGGAGTTCACAATATACAGCGAATACGAGAAACGGCACCGGATTTAGCAGCCACGGGCTTGAACCGCGGGCGCTCAAATCACACGTCCTTATGAGCCTTTGAACATGATCGTAAACAGTACGACGGTAAATGTTATCCGTCAATATAAAAACTGTGTTTTGAATGTGCATCGATGATAAGGCCCTCGCTGGTGGAACAGGGGTTATAAACTTTATTGCCACACTCAGTTTTAAAATTCTCATTACAAATCCCATCAATGAGGCGATGAAATTTTCAGGGCTTTTTCACAACGTAGCTCAGTTAGTTGGTCTCAGGAACAGTTTCAGTATTTTTCGCCCTTTTTCACAAGCTCGTGTTTTAGTCCGACAAACATCGAAGCTACCAAAGAAAGGCAAACACAATAGACTAATGCCTCATAGCCTTATTTATTCTGACACTTAATATGCAAACACCCTTCCACGAGCCCTCGGTGCACAGTTGGTAGAATCGCTATTCTCCTCACACCGGTACGAAAGATCTGTTTGAATCCCGCCAATCAAGGAAGAAATATTTATGGTCTTCCTCAGATGGCTGAGATAGTCGATCTCAGGTGAATGTAGCATGGATTTTATTCCGCTAACTGTTGAGTTTTTTGTCCAGCAAATAACAAATCGCCCGCAGAACACAAGCAATTTCAGATTCGGATATAATATATATGGAAAAAAATAGACTAAGTTCCTGATTCGTCTAGAACCCTTCAACGACAATAACCTTTCCATGATGGGCAACTCATCAATTTTTCTTTTGAAGCTAACATTAAGCAAGTTAATTTTGTTAGCGAGCATTAATAGAAATCACCTCTGCGTTTAATAACTTTCCTTAAGTCCCAGTTCGTTTATTTCGACTCTTTCAAATGTAGAGCACTTTTACTTTTATCTCAAGATATCACGGGCGTTAACTAATTTAAATTGCGATGTCCAACATTATAACGATTTCTCACATTCATTATAGTCAAATTGTTCGGTGAGTGAAATTCGCTAGAGTACAAACCGTGTAACGAAGCCAAAATTAGATACTTTGAACAACTACTGAACTTATCAATAAGATTAGAAATGACTTTAAGTTATTTCAATCAGTTATGTGTAAATGAATTGTATTTAATTAAATAATACCGGTTTTGCGTACGCCGAAATTTCTAGGCTTAAACCGTATAGGTTTAAAGCTTTCTAAATAAGCTTTTTCATTTCAAGACATGCAAGTCTTACCTGATATATGCAATGGGGTAATTCCTACAATATTTTGAAAACTTTTCTGTCAAAACTCAGAAGTTCATTTAGGATAACGAACACACAGAAATCACAAAATTTCAAACTCTGTTACAAAAATGATATCAGTACAATAACGGACAATTCGATCACTGACGCTGCGCCACCTAACGGACGAATTCTTTTCTCACTTTAACAAAAAGCAAAATAAGAAATTCCAACTGATTTTTGTATGCCATATTTTATATAATTAAGAAAAACATAAAATTGTTTCTCGGAAGAAAGAGAATGTTTCTTTTGTCGGAAAGTTAAAAGACAAATAAATACAGTGTTGCGCACAAAATAATTCATTATTGTACTTGTATTCCTAGAAAGCTATTTGTTCATTTTAAAAACAAATTACATAAAATACGATGTTTTTATGTATATTGCTAATTATGTCTGTATGTATATATTATTATTATCCAAGTAACACCAGTATACTTTCTATTTTTAATGTATATAAATTGTGAATACGTGAATATGATTTCTTTTTAACTGAGATCGTTCATCAGTTCGGTACAACTGCAATATTCTCTAATTTATTTTTTTACAAATGTCTCAGACACGCAGAACTCTTTTTCCAGCCTCGGAGTTTAATTGTAAAGAAAAAAAAATACATTCAATCTGAAAACACCAGGTGACTTGCAAACAGATGTTTTTTTCGAATTAACGCATTTCATCAAAAACTGACTTCACTAAATAATATAAGGTCTTTGAGATAACAGAAAAGAAGAAAAAGCAGTATGTACTGGAACTTAGGAACAAGTTTAAGCTTCTGCAGACCTTTCAGGACCAATATATAGAGGAAGACAGAACAATTTTCTGAAAGTCATAAAGCCCAAGAAACCTGTAGGTAAGAAGAAATCCAAATAAGAAAAAATTAGTCAAGAAACACTTGTCATGATGAACCGAAGACATCAAATTACGAGCATGATAAACACTGAGAAGGACAAAGTTGAGTATAGTAAGTTATGCAAAGCCATTAGAAAGAGACTGAGAGAAGACAAGAAGATTTAACACAAGAAAAGTAGAACAAGCATTAAAGAAAAACAAAGGACTTAAATCAGTAACCATGAACAGTAATACAGAAAGACAAATGATACTGAAACTGAAGAATAGCGATGGTGTACTTATAATAGCATAAATAGCAGTTATAAATAGCAGAGAATGCATAATTCGAACTGCAGAAGACTACTATAAAGAAATATATACACCAATACAAAAAAATACACCAATCAAC
Organism: Mastigoproctus giganteus; assembly: GCF_048544385.1. Classification (NCBI taxonomy): domain Eukaryota; kingdom Metazoa; phylum Arthropoda; class Arachnida; order Uropygi; family Thelyphonidae; genus Mastigoproctus; species Mastigoproctus giganteus. The sequence continues at coordinate 23,831,576 of NC_143575.1, forward strand.
AATAGTAATATCAAAAAATACTTTATTTCTGTCCCATAGGTTCAACAGTGGCACAAATAACTTAACAGATTCTTCAAAGATACCGAATTTAAAATTGTAGCCAGACCAATAAGAAAATTACACACTATACTGAACAATTGCTCAGTCCTCTCCTCGTTTGCAACACAAATAAATGACCTAGTATACATTTCTTGGGGTGATTGCAACTCGTCTATCAGGGTTCTACGCGGTTTCCTCTGAATTTTCGCGTTAATCAACACGCGGCCTCAGTTCGTGTTTCTCGTTCAGCAGCGTCAGAATTAGCCTTTCATGCAGTTAATGAAAAACATCCATTTTTAATTACCGAGGCCAAAATACTTAGTGTCCAACGTAATTATGCGAGACTATTAATTGCAGAAACCGTCGAAATTAAATTGTATGAGAATTCTGTTGATGTTCACCCGCCATATCTAATCTCCGACTCGTGGTCCTGTACGTGCATGCGCGAGGACATATAATCCCTATTTAAGTTCCATGCTCACCCCTATTCGGCAATTTTCATTCCTGTGATCACCACATACGGTCGAAAAGCATTGTCAGCTTCGAGGAAGGAAAATCGTTTTGCTTTTTATTCGCTAAATTAAATTTTTACTTAATTTTTAATTGCGTTAAATTGATTTTTAATTGTGGTCATTTGATTTTTAATTATTGTTAATTATTTCTTACTGTAATGTAAGATTTTCGATTTTTTTAATTGTTTTCGTTTTAATTTCTGGAGAGTATTATACGGGTGTTCTACGTATCATATTGAGGTAAACTTCTCTTATTCCTTTACAAATATAATTATATAAGGAGCGAGGGAATAATGCCAGTAGTGGAGAAGATGGATCACAAATTAGCAACAAATACGACAGACCCGATAGCCTTCGTAATGTGGTAGAACATGAATTGAAGAATGAGAAAGCCCCGAGTGAAGATGAAGTTACCGTAGAGTTGTCAAAATTGGGAGGAAGAAACAGGCAAGACTCTTCACAAAATTCATTAGGAAAGGCGTGACACCTAACGAGTGGAATAATGAAATCATAATTTTTCTGCATAAGAAAGGAGATAAATCAGAGATTGTAAATTATAGACCAATTAGCTTGTTCTCCCATATCTACAAGTTATTCACAAGGGTCATTACTAACAGATTAGAAAGAATACGTGATGAGAATCAGCCAAAAGAGCAAGCTGGCTTTAGGACAGGAATCTCAACTATAGATCACCTTCACGTAATATCACAACTAATGTAGAAAGCAAATGAATATAAAACACCATTATGCCTGGCATCTGTGGATTTTGAAATAATTGACTGGAGAGCTAATGGAGAAAGCAAATGAATACAAAACACCATTATGTCTGGAATTTGTGATTATAAAAAGGCATTTGATTCCATACAGCATAAGCCAATGTTTCGGGCACTGGAAAGACAAGGCATAGATATCCCATATATTATGATTTTGAAAAATGATATGAGAAAGCTACCTCCTTTATTAGATAGACAATGACAGTAAGAAATTTCTAATTGACACAATATCTCCGAAGTTGTTTACTGCTGCATTTGAGGAAGCTTTCAGAAGATTACACTCGTCGCAGAAAGGAGTCGATGTGAATGGAGAGTACCTAAACCATTTACGAATTGTAGATGACATTGGAGTCAAAAGCCACGATCCCAAAGAAACCGAGTTAGGAAGTATTTCGGACTAAAGATGAATATGGTTATAAGAAAAAAAAAAAAAAAAAGGTAAGGCTAGTGTGTTGTGTAAAAAAAATCATCCCACATTAGGAATAACCCATGCTGGATGAAGATAGATGAAAGGGAAGGAGAGAGAGAGAGAGAGAGAGAGAGAGAGAGAGAGAGAGAGAGAGAGAGAGAATTAAGTTTTTTTTATTCCACACCGGAGAAAGTGACAGGGGAAAAAAACTGTGTTTGTATATTCTGTGGTATGATGTTGTGTTTTGACCTTTTGGTTAGCTGGACGACCGCCTCCAAGTACTCGTCCATATCAGCGGGGGGAAAGGCTCTCCCTTACTATCAGCACGCCCACCTCCCTGGAGAAACAGTTTCCCCAGGAGTAAAGAAAAGTGAACCCCTAGCCTTTTGGCCGTGAAGGGACATTGCAACACCATCGAATCATGTAACTGTCATAATTGAAGGTGGCGCAATAAAAGATTCTCTCTCAATCCCATCGGCAAACCAAAGATTTGTTTGTATACTAAGTCTCGAAAGATGATATAGTTGGCCTCACCTAACAGTTTAATAAAGTGAAAAATTTCCTTAATAGGAAGCTTCGTATAATTAATCGGTATCGAGTTGTTATTTAACATATCTCACGTGTATTCAACGTTTACATTCGTATATAACGAGGTAACATCTAGTGAGAATAAATTATCATTATTGCCAAGTCTACAGTCCTGTTACCCCGCACACACACACATACTCGCTGCACTTACTTACCTAGGCCTTGTGTGTACTAGGGTGTGGCCGCATTAGCACTAGTTGGTCTAGGCATAACTTATACTTTTTATTCTAAGTGTAGTTATGTCGGTTTCGACTCTTTTTCTTTTGGTTGGTCATCTTATAGCTCTGTTTATCGTCTAGTGGTTTTATTTAGGACAAAAGCTTCATATACCCTCAGGGATGAAGAGAGAGATGGAGCTATTTACTCCCTCTTTACCCCTCCCCGCGGTTTGAGCTTCGCGTTGTGCTTATTATTATCGGGTAATCATGCAACCGATTACTCGACACCACAATTAACCTCTAATCGTGCTTTAACATTTAGCTCCTTTACTCTAGTGGTTGAATGTGAGGTTTTGGCAGAGAACGAGAAACTCCTATAGTGAAAAACATAATAAAGTTTAATACAAGAGAAAGGAAAGAAATAGGAAGGAAAATCGTTTTGAATATTTTCGTTAGATTCTTTTAATTGCGTTAATTTGAATTTTAATTGTTTTAAATTGATTTTGAATTGTGTTAAATTGATTATTTAATTACTTATATTTTACTTTAATGTTCCGGTAAGTTGTCGATTTTTTCGTTTTTTCCGTTTTAATTTCTGGAGGGTATCATACGGAAGTGTTCTTCGTACTATATTGAGGTAAACTCTTCTTATTAATTTACTAATATTATCATCAACGTAGAACATATTGAGTATTACAGCTCTGATTCATACTATACAAGAGAAAGTAAATCTTACATAGATATAAATTCAACAAATCATTATGATAATTATAGGATCATGTTCTTTGGGATTATCATTCTTAAACAAAGATACAAGTTACAAGATTATAAGAGGCTAGAAAGAATCCATCTTTTCATCATCAACTTACCAATCTAAGATACGGCTGGGCGGCGGCTCTTCCCTCCGTTCTCCGTGACTGGAACTTCTCTATTCTCTTCTATCCTCTGCAGTATCTTCTTTGCTCTCACGTCTCTTCTTCTCGTCACCTCCTCTTCTCTCGACCTCTCGTTCTTTTTCGCGGTTTGGCTTTTATAGCCCTAGTTCTCCCTTTTGTTTATACCATTCCCTTTCTCTTATTGGAGAACTCCATGTCCTGGGACACTTAATCAAAGGAGTCACCATCATCCTCGATTACGCCATGTACCAAACATTCTGGTAACACGTATAGACACTTCGCCAGCTCCTTATTAGGAAAATGAAGAGTCTCTAGTTTACATATTCACCGAGTTTACGATGCTCGGAGGAATCTACCATATCCGTTCACACGGGTGTCTGTACCTCTTTCTCTCTGATCCCCCCCCCCCTTCTGTCGTCATCATTTGCATGTCAAGCTAAGTGCATCTTTCCTGTGTTTATAGAAATCTAACCCGGTAAGTGGCTCCCGAGATAGCCATCGCCGGCCAGCAACTGCAGGCTTTCTTTTTAATACATAGTTGCTGTGGCTAATTTCGCCATCTTTTTAGATGCCATTAAAACAGGTTCCAATTTAAAGATTTTAAGGACATCTAATTTCCTTTAATACTCAGTTTTAATAACTCTAAAATTGTTAATAAACGAAGTTTTGGGTAATAACTAAATAGGGGAATTATGAGAAATTAAAATTAATATACTTATTATGGATTTAAAGGGAAAGGCGGAATTAGCACTGCAACATCTTTCTCGGCTCCCCCTTTTTCAGAATTGAGACTAGGGATTTAGAAAAAATCGTCCTTCTCAATTCTGAAAAACAAATCAGGCCCTAAACTAAAATTCCGAAAGTAAAAGATGGTTTCTTCCTTTACAACTGCCTCTTCAACTAATCTATATATGTTTTCAAACATAAAATACTAGAAGGTTAATATTTATAATAGTATAACATTAGTAGTATTGGTATAACATTTGTAATATTGTATCATGAACAATAATGAGTTCTTAAATGTTCCTTTGGATACCCTCACACGCTATCGCACACGCACAGTCTTATAAAGAATATACTTCTTATCTTCGTGATGGCTTCTCAAGTGTCCATATTATATCCACTAATCTGTTTATTAAGCACAAGCACAATGTTTCGTTGGTCTGCTAGGCTGTAGTACACTTCTGTTTTAAGAATGATGCACGTCTTTCCCATAGCATAATCGTCTTTCAAGATTTTTCTCCAAGAATGATATATCGTTCATGTAATAAAATAAACAAAGTTAATACATATTCTTACCATTATTTATATGTGTATTTATCATAACTACAAATAACACTGACCAATAATAGAAAAGTAACAATCAAATTATTTTTCAAGAGTTTAAATCTTTAAAACCATTAATATTTTCTTAATTATTTCACAATTACTATTAAAAGTATATCACTCTAACATAGTTATTCCATTAAAACTTCATTTGAATGTCACTAGAAGTATTCATAAAGTTCAAAGTTCTAAGTGTCTCTTTTAATTCACTTGAACGTTTTTTTTTTTTTTTTTCACACGGGACAATGAGTCCCTGTACACGCAATTTGAGGTTTTATAAAGAAAAATAAAAACACTTCTGAAGTTTTTGTTCTCATAACACTTTTAATTTCAAGAAAAGCGTTTCCTTATTTTGTTAGCAGTTCTCCGTTTTTAAACCATTTGTAAATGAAAACATCTGTGGCTTCACATTTTAATTTGAACCGATCATATTCACGTACGACTTTTGAGGTTGCTCTCATAGTGACTCTTGACTTATACTTCACTAGGACTGTGATTGAGATCATCAGAGGGTGCAAGTAAGTTAGATGATTAGCGACACAGGTAAATGCTTTCTTATCATACTCTGGTGATAGAGTGGTTATCCATTTCAAATAAGCGTTCACTCTTATTTTGTCTGACCATAATTCCTGACTGACTTGTACTGATCCGTTGATGGGATTACCATTAAAATGAATCCATCTCAAAGTAAAGTGGGAGATTGAGTTGTTTTTTTTTTTTTTCTCTTAAATTTATTTCAAAAACCTAAAATACTAGAATCAGGGATGAACGTATTTTTTTTTTTGATCGTTCAATATGATAGGCTCATTTTTTTCAGGAGGAGTGAGAAGACAAATATAAAACTTCTTTTGTTACTCCTTCCTTTTCTTCCCTTCTCTCATATATATATATATTTTTTTTTTTTTTTTGATGAGAAAAAAGAGAAGCCTTCACTGAATATCTGAATGTTGATTTTTAGTTTTATTCATCTCTCTTAACTTTAGATATACAAAGGGTACTAGGAAAGTTTTGCAATATGACGCAACAATGAATCACAGGAAGCTGCTTGTTGCTGCATGTTGAGACATGTTCATACGTGCATAGTAGCCGCCGCGCCAAGTCGATGGGCTCAGTTATTCATTAGTAGTGAGAGTGTAAAGTGCTTGCGATGGCATCGTCGTCACGAAATGAGATAAGGACAGTTTTGCGGTATAATTTCGTGCGTGGTTTAACCATAGACCAGTGCTTAGAAGAAATGACTCTTGCACTAGATGATGATTGTCCACATCGTACAACGATATTCAGGTGGTATAGAGAATTCCAAAGGGGAAATTTCACTCTGGAGGATTCTGAGAGGCCGGGAAGGCCACGAACGTCAGTTACGGAGGAAAACGTTACTGCTGTGAGGAAAATGCTTGACGAAAACAGGCGAGTGACCTACCAACAGATAGAGGATACTTTGGGCCTAAATGCACCAGCAATTCGTTCGATTCTGCAAGATCATATGCACGTGAAGAAACTTTGTTCTCTCTGGGTGCCGCATCAACTGACTGAAGAGCAGATGACACGACGTGTGACTTGGTGCCGGGAGATGTTAAAAAAGTTTGATAAGGGACAATCTCGGTATGTGAACAACATCGTGACAGGTGACGAGACTTGGCTGTACTATTACGATCTGCCGACCAAGGCTCAAAACAAAGTTTGGGTCTTTGATGATGACGACACACCCGTAATTGTCAGAAAATCCCGATCTGTAAAGAAGAAAATGATAGCTGTATTTTTCAAATCGAGTGGAATTGTGGAACGTGTCGTTTTGGACACGGAGAAGACAGTCACAGCTAAGTGGTATACTGAACAATGCCTGCCTAAAGTCATTGGATCTATGAAGAACCTGCGGCCAAAGTCAAGAATGGACACCTGGTACCTCCATCACGATATGCTCCAGCTCACCGCGCCAAAGCCTGCACCGAATATTTGACCACGACAGGACTGAAACTTCTCGAGCACCCTCCCTACAGTCCAGCCCTTGCTCCCTGCGACTTTGCACTGTTCCCGCATGTGAAAATGAAGCTAAAAGGGAGGCGGTTTTCCAGTGATGAGGACCTTCTACGGGCTTGGGACAACGAGTGTGCTTTACTCCCTAGTGAAACTTGGCAGAACTGGTTTAAAGATTGGTTTCGGAGGATGGAGAGGTGTATTGAATGTAGAGGAAATTACTTTGAAAAAATTAAATAAACAAAGCTGTATTGCAAAACTTTCCTAGTACCCTTTGTACTTTGTACAAAGTGAGAGAGAAAATCCACCCTAATTGCTTCTTGCTCCTTCTGATTTTTACATAATTGGATGATTCTTATAAAAAAAAAACTAGTGTTTGCTGGATGTTCGAAAATGAATCAGAGGTATAGTTTCATAATCGAAATTCATTAAGGTAACTCTAGCTTTAGTATACATTTTACAGGGGTGTGATAAATCTGCATCACACTCCTCCACTTCCGCTTGCAAAATCTGATGGTTTGTGCAAGTTGCTCCAGCTAGCAGAAGGAGTGTAGACATAATCACTAAGACCTCTAACAATGTTACTCTTACTTCCGGCCTGAGATTCAGTTGCGCATGATCTACGTACTCTCTCACCTTCCCTGCAGTCGATCTCACTGATTTTCCAGTAGACAGTCCTGCTAATGTAGTCATTCTCCCTATAATTTTAAACACTTTCCACACACTCTTTATCATGAAAAACATACCTTTTATTGTCTGCCATATTGGCCCTAGTATGAACTTTGCATACCAAAGAACAAATGCTAAAATTATTCCCACTATTACATAGATCACATAGGTAACGTACTTGGGTAAACAATGTCTATTCCGGATTAAATCCCAACATATAACACATGTTAATCTTCGACACTCGTCTCTTCCCAATAAATGCATAATTCCTTCAACACAATCTTACCCTTTTGTGAGATGAACAGAAACTTTAAAGGTCCTGGGGTTAGTAAGAACTCCTGGGGAACACTCACTTGAAAGGGTTCCTTATCCATGACAAAACATTTCTCTGCTCCAAATTTTCGTATGATTAAGGTACCTGCATGTGTCAAAGTAAAAACAGAATCCATAAACATTACCTTGAAACCTTATTTGTTCAAATCAAACATCTTGCCTCAAAACGTTCAGAGCAGTTATAGCCACATGTCATTCCTTATGGATAGGTTTTCAGTGATGTGAGTGAGCACAGGGATAATCGTAGTCTATGTAGCATGAAGAGACAGCTGAATTTTTTTTTTCTCTTATACAGTTTAATTGATAATAACTATGTATTTGCTCTGTCTTGACATTCCTATGTAATGTCAATAATTCCTTAATTCCATATGTAAAAGAGTTATAATTAGTAGATAAAGTTCTATTTTAAAATTATTTGTAGAACTAAAATTGATTTAGATTGCTCCAAACCTTTATTTGAGAGTAAAAATGAGTTTTCTTTTTAAAATAGCACAAGAAGAAGATCCCCTTATTTTGACCTTAGACTTCAGACGATACCCCCTTTTTTTTTTAACTCTTATTCTTTAGAAACATGATAAAAACAAGTAGTGACTGGGAGGAACCAGCCGTCCCCAGGCTAATTGCTTCTTCTCATCTCCAAAAAAACGGATATTATCATTCTTTTCTTTTTCTCACTCTTGGATCTTCTCTCTTGAACTTGAATTTAAACATGCTATGAGAGAGAGAGAGAAAAACAAAAAGTAACTAGGGTGGCGCCTATAAAGTCCTAGACCCCTTTGCATCCTTTCTCTCTACCTTTAAATTTTGTATATTCAAAATATATTTTGTGGGGGAAGAATATTATCTGCTCAGTAATAGTGGTTGTTTAATACTAGTTAACTAAAAGTTCTGGCACTATTCACTTTTTTTTTTTTTCTCGCAGAAAAATATAACTTATGCTTTTGTTTGGCTATGATAAATTAAGTTCTCTTTCCTGTGTTTCTAACTATACCATTTAGTACTCTGTGCTTGTTGGGCTATCCAATAATATAACTGCTGATAAAACTTAATGATAGAGTCGAATGACATCTATCCTTTTCCCTTTTTTTTTTTTCTTCCATTATGGTAACCTCCTGGATTCCAAGTTAAGTCCATTGGTGCAATACGTGAAAATGCTAATTCTTGGGATTAACCACATGCTCATTTCAACGCATCTATGAACTTCACTATATAATCATATCCATCGTTCGCCCAATTTCGTTCCGAAGTTGGTTCGGTATCGAATACAGGTTCTGTTGCCCACTGTACGAGTCGATCGTAGAGACTCAGATTTTCAGAGTGTGGCGGTGCTGCTTCTGTCCTTTCTTCACAGCAAATTTGAGCTGGCTGAGTTTGAAGTTCAATACTCGTGTTATCAGAGGAAACATTCTGTTCTGTCTCATCGTCGGAAAATTGAATTATCTCTGGGACAGTTGTCTCATTTTGTGACTGGGGAAGTATTTTCTCTTCCTTATACTCAGGCTGGGGCTCATGACTTCTACTCCGTATATTATATTGGTGTGTTGGCTGGGAATGCACTTGCTGTTTTCTGCCTGGCAAAGTGGCATTATCCTCTTGCCTTTGACTGTGTGGAACTGTTTGTTGTTCTTGCTTTACTACTGTTGGTTGTTTTTGGCCCTTATTTGGTAAATACCTTAGCGGAATTGAAACGGGAAAACTTGGCACCTGGAAAACCCCTGGGTCAATCCACTCTTCTTCCTCTGATTTTTATTCAACATATACCTCTTTTGGTTTTGTGTGTTCGGAGGTTTGTTTAGGTAAGGAAGTGGTTTCTGACAGCTCTAAACGTAGTTCTGGAAACGGTTTGCATTCTATGACTTTAGTCAACCTATCCACGTGAACTAATTGTTTATCCCTAGGGTGATATATGTGCTGAACTGATAGTTAACTTCAGATGCTTGAGATATGACTCGATATGGTCCACTACTCTGACGTGACAACTTGCTTGTTCTACCTGGTTTAACCATCGGAGTATAGAGATATACTATTCTTCCAACCCTAATCTGCTTATCTACGGCCTTAGTAGAGCGATATTTTTCTTGTGTTTGTGCAGCATTTTCCAGATGTTGCTGAACTATTTCATAAGTTCGCTGCATCCTTGCTACCGTTTGCTCTGAATAATGCTCTAAGGAGCATTATGTGGGATGGGTTTCCGAAGTCCAGATGTGCTGTGGCATTACAATATCTCTTCCATACATTAAATAATTTGGTGTTTCATGAGTAGCAGAATGTACAGCTGAATGATATGCTGCTACTGCTAATGGAACACAAGTATGCCAGTCTGATTGTGTAGCATTTACGACATGCAATAGGATTGCGGCCAGAGTTTTATTCAGCCTTTCTACTTTTGTGTTTGTTTGGGGATGAAAAGCAGTGGTTTGAAGCTTCTTAATGCCCAGTTTTTGATAGATCTCTTTTGTCAAAGTTGATAGGAAGTTAGTTCCTCTGTCTGTCAACAGGATTTGTGGGATCCCATGTCTGGCAACCACATGATTTACAAAAGCTGTAGCTATTTCCTCTGCTTTCTGTGTCTTGAGAGGTATTGCTTCCACATAACGTGTAAAGCAGTCTACCACCATTAATAAATATTTATCTCCACCTAGACTGGTAGGCAATGGACCAAGGATGTCCATACTCACTCTATACCAGGGAGACGATTCCGTTGGAATTCGCATCAAGTGTGCTTTTGCTTTTGGATTATATCCTCTTCTTTCTAAGCATGAAAGGCAAGAGTTGACATAATCTTTAACCTCCTTATAAATATTTGTCCAGAAGAAATTTCTTCGTACTTTCTGTAGAGTTTTGTCAAACGATAAATGCCCACTAGAAGGACTGCTGTGACAAGCTTCCAAGATCTGACCTTTTAATACATGTGGAACCACAACTTGTTCAAATGGCTGTTCTCGAGTTGATTTATCATCAGGTAAAGAGTAATGGTATAGTATCCCATCATTTAAATAATAAGAATCTGGAATCTTAGTTAAAGCTTGGCCATTTCCCTCTAATTGAGTGATTAAGGCGTTTAGACTGTTGTCTTCCCTCTGTAATGTTCTTATTAATTCCTTAGTAGCCTCCTTGGGCATTACTAATGCTTCCAACGTAATTCCGGTCGACATCGTCGCAACTTCTTCAGTTCTAAGTTTCTTTTGCATTTTAGGCTTTGCATCCTCTTCTAACACTGGTCTAGACAAAAAATCTGCGTTTAAATGCATTCTACCTGGTCGGTGGACACATCAAATCTGTAATCCTGGATCATTAAATTCCATCTGGTTAATTTAGGAGTTGGATTTTTTAGTTTCAATAAATAACTTAATGCTGAATTATCTGAGATGATCTTAAAATAATTCCCATACAAATACGGGCGAAACTGAGATATGGAGTACACCACAGCTAAACTTTCTTTTTCTACGGTACTGTAGGATTTTTCAGCCTGTTTTAAGAGTCGACTTACATAAGCAATTGGATGTCTCTCCCCATCTTTTGTAATCTGCTCTAGGACGCCTGAGATGGCAGCCTGACTGGCATCTGTAGCAAGGAAAAAAGGCTGGGAGAAGTCCGGATATATAAGGACCGGCTCTGTTATAAGGGCCATTTTCAATTTCTCAAAGGCGGACTGTGTTGATTCGTCCCACTTAAATGGGGTGTCCTTTTTTGTGAGATCGGTTAATGGCTTGGCCACCTTCGCATAGTCCTTAATAAACTTCCTATAGAATCCTGTCATTCCCAAGAATCTTCTCACCTGCTTCACACTTCTCGGGTGAATACAGTTTTCGATGGCTGAGATATTTTTCCGATCTGGTTGGATCCCTTCTGAGCTGACTCTATGGCCGAGGTATGTGATTTCTTTTTTTAAGAAATCACATTTGGATGGCTTAAGTTTTAGATCATACTGTCGCAAGCGCTGGAACACTAGTTCCAACCGCTCCAAGTGCTGGGAGAACGTTTTGCTGGAAATAATTATGTCATCCAGATAACAGAAAATGGACTGCGTTTTGAGACCTTGCAATACGATCATCATGGCCCTCGAAAAACTGGCTGGGGCCCCCTGGAGGCCAAACAGGAGTTTCTCACATTGGAATAATCCTCGTACCATTGTGAACGCAGTTTTATGCTTATCAGCAGGATGCACTGGGATTTGCCAAAATCCCGATTGCATATCAAGCGAAGAAAAGAAACAGGATTCTGAAAGGAGGTCCAATATTTCTGAAATTAATGGGAGCGGAAAAGAATCTGTGACCGTTTTAGAATTTAATTTCCAAAATCAATGCACATTCTCAGCGATCCATCTTTTTTTTTCACCATAACAATCGGAGCACTATAGGGTGAAGTACTTGGAGAAATTATGCCTGCGTCCAACAACTCATCGATCTGTCGGTCGACCTCATTTTGCAAAGAATATGGCGTTCGATAGGCTCGTTGTGCAACTGGAGTATTATCTGTAAGCTTTATTCTATGATGTAGAACTGTAGAATGACCTAATTGGGATGGGGAAGTAGCAAAAACATCTCTATATTTATGTAACAATTGAGATAACTGCAGTCGCTGAGAACTAGTCAAATGATCCAACTTGAAGTCACTAATCGACACTGGAGGCAGCTTTTTTCTAATATCTTGTTTACCTGCAAAATTAACTTCATTCATTAAAATACATTCTATAACAGCAATTCCCATATGTTTTGGTAGATGTAATGGTTCATCCGAAACATTTGCCACTAGGACAGATACCCTTTTGTCCTGAGATACCTGGTCAATTGAAGTCCTCACAGCTACATCGCTCCGGCCTAGATTATAATTCGGCTCTACAATTACTGATTGCCCTGGGAAAAACTTGGAATTACACTGAACTGTTAGTATAGATTCAGTATTAGGTGGTAGGATATGTTTAGAAGTTAGTTTTCCTACTGTGGGTTTTGTGTCACCTAGGATTTTCTCCCTAACTCCTATTTCTCTCATGCAAATACCAAGTGGTAGAGATTTTAAAATTCTCTTCCCAGAATCTATGACAAAAGAACGACGGCGTAGGATGTCTGAACCCAGGACAATTTCATATCTAGGGCTTAAGGTATCTGAGGCCACAAGGACATGTTCTGTAAATGTTTTTCCATCTAATGTTAAGTTTACAGTAATTTTCGAACGCAAGGGCACAATATTTCCCCCAATTCCACATACAGTAACATCAGGTGGCCTTTGTTTCAAAAATCTGTCATTTTTAATTTTGTGAAAAATATCTGCACTAATTAAAGTTACTGAAGCCCCACTGTCAATTAAAAATGTTGTTGGGATACCTTGAATAAAGCCTGCCACTAAGGGTAACTCTGTATCGTTCTCAGCTGTAAAAATTCCATGCTCTGCCCTACTATACTTACTATGTTTTGGAATCTGTTTAAAAGATTTTGGTTGTCAACTCGGTCTTCGACCAAATTGTCGGTCTGAAGCCACTCCCATGTGATTAACCTGCCTACGATTGACTACCCTAGGTTGTCTATATTCAGTATTATTCCTATATAACATTCCTCTAGGTCTAGCATAATAAGTATTCGAACCTATGTTACTTTGAAAGCGATTTCTTACCCTATTATCAAAAGGCATCCTAACTTGTGGAGCGCTAGTGTAGTCAATTCTGGCTACCGTTGGTCTCCGATAGCTCTGCCGATAAGAGGCCTCTCGACTCGGGGTAAAGATGCGTGGTCGTCCCGTAACATTTTCGCTCCTCTCTCTGTTTATATCTCTTTCCGATGGTCCTAACACCCTGTTCTGTCTACAGTAATTCGACCGTACTTGGCGCGCAGTTCCTCTGTTTGTAAACAATACGCTGTGCGGAGCGCTCTCGGCAATTGGCCTCACAGCGGTGTCTCGCACATTAGGCAGATAACCCTGCTTACACTGATTTTGTCTAATTTCTTGTAACTGTTGGTCAATTCCTGCTGCGAAATTCTGAAATTTGTTGGCAAGGGTAGACAAGTTTCTTTCTAAGCTATGTAAATTAGTGTTGTTCGTTGATAATGCTTCTAGCGATTGTTGTAACGAATTTATTTGTTCTTGTTCAGGAGTTAAAACTTGTTTATTAACAGTTTCGGCCAAATTTATAGTAACGTGTTTAGTTTGAGTTAATCTTTCGTTTTGTTCTTCACGAATCGAAATTTCTAGCGCTTGTTGATAAGTGGCTGGGTTTTGGCTAAGAACTAAACGCTTCAATCTAGGATTTAATCCGTTCAAAAATTGTGCTAATAATGTCTGATCTCTTAACATATGTATTTCTGGCGTTTCGTTTTCAGTTTTAAAAGCTGCCCTACACAAATTGTTTAAGCGGGTGCCAAACTGAATGACCATTTCGGAAGATTCTTGCCTAGCAGAGCTAAATTTTTGTAATTGTGATATGAGTGGTTGTGAACATTCAAAACGTCTTATGAATGCCTCTTTAAGTTTCTCATAATCCTTTTCTGATCTTAACTCCATCGAATGAGAGAGAAAATCAGAGGCGGGGCCTTTCAGCCGACTTTTCACCCCTGCGATTTTTTCTCTGCCAGACCAGTTTGCAATGTTTGCAGTTTCTTCCAGTGATTCGAAAAAGAATGAGGCCGTCGGCCCTTCATCGTCTTTCCCAAAGTACATTGGAACTAAATTAAGAAAACCCGCAATTTTAGGCGGATGCACCCTTGCATGTGTTGCCTCATGTTGTGTGGGAAATAAGGGTTCAGAAATTTCTAAATTTGCCCCATCTAAGCTTGGACCTTCCATTTTTCTGTGTAATATTAGTATATTAAGTGCTTAATGCTAATGCATCTACCGTACAGTCCCAATTTTACAAATAAGTATACTTACCGTTTTATGGCTAAATGGGCATTTCAAATATTATTAGTATTAAATTCAACTTTCTAAGATTTTATGTAAGCCACAAAAGTTTAAGAAAAATAAAATTCAAAACAAAGTTACTATATAGAGAAAGATAAGAAATACAAAAATTTCATCAGCAACAAGCAGCAACTTTTAATTCTCTTCTATTTGCTTTTAAAAAACATTTATAGTATGTTTACATTACTAACTATTAAGATTCTACTTTTCGTTCATGCCTATATTCCCAAGCCAAAATGTATGCAGCTAACTGCTTTATAATATGTTGCTACTTTTTGCTCTGCATTATCAAACAACTATAATGATAATAATATTGATATTTTATCATCACTAAATAAAAGTAGTACAGTAAAATTCTCTCTGCCAAGATCTCAAAAACACCACCATCCGTTTCATCTTTCTACTTCTTAGTCCTGTAAGCTTAATCAGTTTCTCTTCACTACTCAAAACCATCCTGGGCGCAAGGCACCATGTTACCCCGCACACACACACATACTCGCTGCACTTACTTACCTAGGCCTTGTGTGTACTAGGGTGTGGCCGCATTAGCACTAGTTGGTCTAGGCATAACTTATACTTTTTATTCTAAGTGTAGTTATGTCGGTTTCGACTCTTTTCTTTTGGTTGGTCATCTTATAGCTCTGTTTATCATCTAGTGGTTTTATTTAGGACAAAAGCTTCATATACCCTCAGGGATGAAGAGAGAGATGGAGCTATTTTCCCCCTCTCTACCCCTCCCCACGGTTTGAGCTTCGCGTTGTGCTTATTATTATCGGGTAATCATGCAACCGATTACTCGACACCACAATTAACCTCTAATCATGCTTTAACATTTAGCTCTTCTACTCTAGTGGTTGAATGTGAGGTTTTGGCAGAGAATGAGAAACTCCTATAGTGAAAAACATAATAAAGTTTAATACAAGAGAAAGTAAATAAATAAATTATTATGATAATAATAGGATCATGTTCTTTGGGATTATCAACAAATCATTATGATAATAATAGGATCATGTTCTTTGGGATTATCATTCTTAAACAAAGGTACAAGTTACAAGATTATAAGAGGCTAGAAAGAATCCATCTTTTCATCATCAACTTACCAATCTAAGATACGGCTAGGCGGCGGCTCTTCCCTTCGATCTCCGTGACTGGAACTTCTCTATTCTCTTCTATCCTCTGCAGTATCTTCTTTGCTCTCACGTCTCTTCTTCTCGTCACCTCCTCTTCTCTCGACCTCTCGTTCTTTTTCGCGGTTTGGCTTTTATAGCCCTAGTTCTCCCTTTTGTTTATACCATTCCCTTTCTCTTATTGGAGAACTCCATGTCCTGGGACACTTAATCAAAGGAGTCACCATCATCCTCGATTACGCCATGTACCAAACATTCTGGTAACACGTATAGACACTTCGCCAGCTCCTTATTAGGAAAATGAAGAGTCTCTAGTTTACATATTCACCAAGTTTACAATGCTAGGACGAATCTACCATATCCGTTCACACGGGTGTCTGTACCTCTTTCTCTCTGATCCCCCCCCCCTTCTGTCGTCATCATTTGCATGTCAAGCTAAGTGCATCTTTCCTGTGTTTATAGAAATCTAACCCAGTAAGTGGCTCCCGAGATAGCTCTTTTTAATACATAGTTGCTGTGGCTAATTTCGCCATCTTTTTAGATGCCATTAAAACAGGTTCCAATTTAAAGATTTTAAGGACATCTAATTTGCTTTAATACTCAGTTTTAATAACTCTAAAATTGTTAATAAACAAATTTTTGGATAATAACTAAATAGGGGAATTATGAGAAAATTAAAATTAATATACTTATTATGGATTTAAAGGGAAAGGCGGAATTAGCACTGCAACAGTCCTTAAGATTATTAAATAGGGTATCGTAGTTTTTTATCCCAAATTGCATCGCCCATCTAAAGGGTTTTATAATGCGCTTTATATATGGTGGCCAAGGCTTAAAATGCCGCGTTTCTATAGGAAACATAGTGCATAGTGTGCATAGTGTTAGGGTCAGGCGCCACCTGTGATTTCTCACATCTGCGCCATATGTACGCTGTGAAGAAATACAGAACTACTGTAAATGCCAGAAAAGTGTTGTCTGTTGTATATGACATATTGCGTTAGGTTCTGTTGGGTGTCCTGGCATTTGGCCGCAGGGCCCCTGGTGGGACCTCACGTTGCCCGCACACACCGCTAGGAGGTAGCCAGGCTGCCCATTATTCTCTGGCTGGTCTCCGCCAGGGTCGCCTGAGCGTCCTGGACGAAGACCAAGTTAAAAAAAAAAAAAAAAGAGAAGAAGAGAAGAGAAGAGAAGGCCTGGGGAACAAGAGGAAGAGGGATCTGAATGTGAGGAACAAGCTAAAGTGGACAGATAGAGAAGGCAGTCCACCCGAGTAAGGAGAAATAGGGGATGGGTAGAGGGATAAAAAGTCACAGGGGCAGGCGCCACTGTGCAAGTGCCAAAGGCCAAGCACTCTCTGGGAGTCAGCTTTTCAAGGAGTGCCAACCATGATGATGCCAGCATAGTATTTTAACCTTCAGTCTTACTCTTTTCTCAGTTGGGAAAATGCTATCCGACCCCAGTTTGTGTTTGCACTTGAAGGTCGTTGTTCTGAGCAGCTCTAAGTTCAGCAAACTTTGCCCGTCTGATGGTAAAGACAGCTTGTGCGTAACTCGTTAAGGCTTTGTATGTTGTTTCATTCTGAAGCAGGTATGTTTCATGGTTACGAGGGTTCTCCTGGATTTCAGTAAAAAATTTGAGCCTACAATCATCGTAAGCAGGGCACTCATACATGACATGCCCCCATGACTCCTCTTCGCCACAGTGGCAGAATGGATTGCTTTCAATTCCCAATGCTGTCAATTTTTGTTGAAAGGGCCCATGTCCTGTGATCAGGAATGTAACTTGCAGACCAGGTGAAAACCAGGAAGGAGACTTCGGGAAAGTCATGTCAATGGATGGGAGGAATCTTCTGGTAATTTCTCCTTTGGGCGTGGTTTCCCATGAATACTGCCTTGAAGGTGTGTGAAGATACGTTTTCTTTCTTGTTTCAGGTCATTGGTAAGCTGCAGTTGAAGATTTAACAACTGTGTCGGAATTCCCTTCTTTAATCGATGGTAAAGTCCCCTTTTAATCACCTCAAGATAGAGTGGCAAGCATCCAGTAATAACCTGTAGGGCAGGGGTGCTGACAGTGCGACATGCCCTGCAGATAGATAACATCATGAATCTTTGTATCGAGTCAAGTTTACGCTTGTTCTTTTCCAGGATAGCCTTTGTACACCAAACTGAGGCTCCATAGGAAACAATAGGCCGAATAGAAAAGCCGGTCTTATGTAATTTTACCTGACCGAAAAGTGCAGGAATATTGTATGTTCAATTTCTTTAACTGAGCCATATTAATGTAGTCGTTTTTTCGATACGTGGTTAACGTTTTATTGTATTGATTGACCAAATTGTTTAACAGTGCCGGATCTACTTCAAGATAAGTGGAGGTATCTGAAACAACTGAATCTAACTTATTAATATAATCAGGTTTATCTAGTATTACCACTGCACCTCCTTTATCTGCCCTCTGTATAAAAATGCAGATAAAGAAAAAATGTATGGATTGTAGAAAGTGATTTTTATTTCGTAGCCTTGGTTATTATAGTTAACTTGATTGGTGTCGACCCTTCACCGCTTCTCGTATTCTGTCTTTCTCCTCTTTTATTGTGTTCACTGACAAATCTAAATTCCGTGCGATACTTGTTAAGGTTTGACCATTTTCATACATTTATTAGTACCACTGTCACTTATTCTCTTCTTCATCATCATCATCATCAGCCATTTTCAATCCACTGCAGGATGAAGGCCTCTCCAGCAACCTTCCAGTTCCTTCTGTTTTGAGCACTGGCCATCCATTTACTACCCAAAAACTCATGAATTTCATCTATCCATCTCCGCCTTTGTCTTCCAGGTTTTCTTCTAGCTCCTCTTGGGTACCATTCTGTTATTTTCTTAGTCCGTCTTCGAGCTATGTGTTTTAGTTTTGATAAGAATGTCCTTTACTTGAGTTTGCTGCCTAATCTATGTGTTTCTCTTCTTATCTAACAGTCTGATTCCCAATATAATTCGTTCCATTCTTCGCTGTGTAGTTCTCAGCTTCTATTCCATTCTTTTGGTGAGTGCCCAAGTTTCACTTCCATAAGTCACGGTGGGGAGTATACATTGGTTATAAATTGTAATGGTTATAAATTGGTTGGACAGTGGTTATAAATTGTAATGTCACATTGCTTGAACACATGCTGATTGCAAATACCCTCAATAAGGCCACGAAATTTTATATCCTTTTTACAACATAGCAGAGATCAAGAATTAGAGGTATGCGCTGTACACCAACGCTAAGCCTTCCCTGCTCTGATGCTGAACATATAGTAGTTGATAGCTCTGTTGGTAGCATAGCCGTCTTCCACACAGTTGGAAACATCTGAGTTCGAAATTTTATTGGTCTTTCTTACACCGTCGCTGAGTTAGTCTGTCTCTGGTGAGGACATGATTTTTCTCCCGGTAACTAGGATTTTTCTCCGGCTAACAGCAAATCGACCACAGAACACATGCAATTTACAGAATAAAGTATACTACACAATATGGCCTAAGTTGCTGATGCGCAGGAACCGTACTACAACAACAACCCTTCCAAGATGGGATATACAACAATTTTTCTTTAAAAGCCAGCAACAAGCAACTTTACTTAGCGAATATTAATAGTAATTATTTTATACCCCCCTTCCCCTATTACGATTGTACTCAAAATCTGCGTTTATAACTTTTTTAAAGTCCCAGTTCCTTTATTTTGACTCCTTTCAGATTAACTCTGAGATGTACAGCAATTTCACTTTTTCTCACGTGAGTTCTATAACTGACATTTGAAAATCTAAATTCAGTTCGCTTTCAACATTACTCCGTTTTTTAACAATCTCTTACAACAGTTTTTCTCTTTTTTATCGGAGTCGTTGAATGCTGCTTAAACTATCGAGTCCATTATGGTGGCGTTGTTTAGTTAGAGAAATTCGCAATTCGAATTTAATTCTCTAAAATATTTGTAAAGGAATTGCATTTAATTAAGTAATAGCCATTTTGTCTTCCTTGACGTCTTCAAGCATTGATGATAAATTCATTTTGTTTGTAATTTATTTGTTATATGCTTAATGCTTCCTAAATAAGAGTTTTCATTTCAAGAATTGTACTTCTTACCTTACCTGACGTATGCAATCGGGAAATTCCTAAAACGTGTTAAAAATTGTTTTATCAAATATACAGAAATATATTAAAGACAACGAACTGAGGACAGCAGAAAATCGGAAATTCAATTGCAAATGATATTCGTATTTGTAAAAACACCATTTCAATCAGTGACGCCACGCCACCTAATGTCCTGATTCTTTATTGTGTATTGATAACTGTAATATTTGTCGCGAAACACTAACAGTTTTAATATTAAGATATTTTAAGATTTAATTTCTGCATATGCATTTAAAGAAAAGTAATTCTCTCATTTTGAACTAATGTAAAATAAAATAATTAGGAAAACACAAAATAAATAAAATATACTTTATATATTGTTAATTTTATTATTATACTATGGTACTTTGAAATCCTCCACGTCCAAACGAGTTGAGCCCATATTATTGTAAATTGAATTGATATTTCCAATAACGCGTTTTCAATGTAAATCAATAAGAATGGCTCCTTATGTTATTTACTATAACATGGGCTCAAACGAGTGACCACCATAACTAATTATTATGGTGACTTACTCTCATAAATACAGCATATTTTACATTAGAAAGCTCATGTCTTCAATCTTTTTAATCTTCTTGGATGGAAGGTGGGATGAATTTGTTCGTTAATTTGTTATATCAAATGTTTTGTTTGAAATAATTTTCTCTCTCTCTGCTAACTCTTCATTTACACCAGAGAAAAACCAGTTGTAGAATCACAAAAGGTTTTTGCAGCGTTACAGATTTTAAGCTAATTTGCATAACTGAAGTCTCTAATGTAACAGAACGCTAATCCAAATCGCGATATTTTATTGGTGGGGTGATTCCCCCCTTTTAAAATATTCAGGATATACGAGATTATTGTCCTATTTTACCACTAGATGGATATATTAAGCCAGAGGAATGTTGAAAAATGAAGAGCACTGTGGGTTCTAAAAGCAAAAATCCCACAGGTTACAAGCGTAAAGATGTAAAGCACACATTTCCATTTTATTACCTTACCAGTTGACAAAATAAAATGATACGTGAAAATCGGAAAAATATTTTCCAGAGGTTAACAAAAAAAAAAGACAGAAAGTCAACTACACTGTATATTCCCAGGTGGTCACCTTCCAATTACTAACAACACTTAACGCTTCTTAAAGAAAACGCTAATTCCATATTGTAACTCATCTAAGAATGTTCCGGCAAGGTTCCCGAAAGGTTAGATTAATGCATAGTGATTTAGTTAACAGCCAAATAAACTATCTTAATATTCACGTAGTATAAGAGTGGTCATTATAGAAGTCTAGATTCCATGCACAGATTCTTTTGCTCCGGGTACCTTACCTTTTAGCTTCTGTTTCACTCTCCTCTTGGATATCATAAAATCATCTAACTGACAGTTATAATTAGCTACTATTCTAATATCCTCTTCTGTAAGAACGTCTTCATGTGTACATGTTTTTGTGCAACTGTCGAAATATGCCAATAAGGAATATCTGAGTTCGTATGCAAACTATGTATTTTGTATGTACACCGATTACAGCGCCCTCGCTAATGTTACATAGGATATAAAGTGTTCAGACACATTGGGTTAAAAAATCCTATCACGACGAAATTTAATTGGCACTTTCTCAATGTAGATTAGTTGCTGGGATTGAGGCGAGTGCACAATTTAAAAATTTTTTTTTTCTGTTCGAAATTTCATGTTTTCATCTAACAAACAGCAAACCGACCTAAGAATACAGATTTATACAATTCAGGAACGCCTGATTGCCTTACTTGCTCTGGCGCTTAACACATAAAAAAGACGCTTCCATGATGTGTTAAACATCAATACAGTATTTACTGTACAAGCTAGCATTAAACACTTTTCTTCTTCTTTTTTTCTAAACAAGCATTATCAGAAATAATCGCTAATTTTCTCCAATTACGATTTGCATGTTACCATTTCTTTTTATTACGAGACTGCTCTCTTTATCTGCGTATGAATACCAATTGCTTTTAATCATATCTGGATCTGAAAAACTGCGTTTAATAACCTTTGTGAGTCTCGATTCCTTTATTTTGAATCTTCCAGATATACCACTATTCTGTCAGATGTACAGCAGTTCCCTCTCCTTTTCCTTACATTAATTATATAACTGACTAATCTAAATTCAACGTGTTTCTAATATCATCGTGTTCTTTACATGCTGCTTCAGCTATCGAATCCATTATAGTGAGTGAGCTTGTTTGGTCAGAGAACTTCGTAAGAGATTAAACCACGTAATTAAGTAAAAATGTAAAACTTTGAAGAATATCTGAATCTGAATCAGTTAAGTGATCGCTTTTAACTTATTTGTAAGTGATTTGCATTTAATTAAATAACGATTTTTCTAAAGTCTCTAAGCAATGATCATAAAGTCATTTTGTTTGTAATTTAATTGTTACAGGCTTAATGCTTCTTAAATGAGTTTTAATTTGAATAAATGCGCTTCTTACCTGATGTATGCAATCGGGAAATTCTTAAAACTTGTAAAAATGGTTTGTCAAATATATGTCAAAGCTCAGAAATCTATTCAAGATAACGAACTCACAGCTATACAAAATTACAAATACCGTTGCAAATGATATCAGTATCTGCGCTAGAACACAATTCAATCACTAATGCCACGCCACCTGCTTGAGGGATTCGATTTTGTATATTGATAACTAATATTTATTGCGAAATATGAACAAATTTAATATTAATATTAGTAATTTAACCGCTATTGCCACAGTTTCTTTAACACAGACTTGAAGAAAAAGGAAAAAAATAAAGTCCATCTGTTTTTTTTTTTCAATCAGGTAAGCGAGCGTCCCAAAATCAATAAACTAATCTTAAGTTAATATATGCGACATTTTATATTTCCAAACAAAGAAAAGTTTTCCTTTAAAGAAATCTTACGTTCTTTTGTCCAGCGTTAAAATACAAATAATGAGCTTATCTCGATCTTGACCACAAAAAGATTTCATTTCTGCTTGTGTACTTAAAGAAAGGCAATTCTCTCTTTTTGAACTAATGAAATATAAATTACTTGGGAAAATACGAATAATAAATATAAAATACTATATACAGTGAAACTTCCCTTTAATGGACAGCCATGGGGAACGAAAATCTGTCCGTTAGAGAGAAGTGTCCGCTAACAAGAAGTCTGAGGGAGAAAAAAAAAAGAAAGAAAGAAAAATCGTTAAACGTTTAATGTAAAATTAAATTCAATTATATACAGATTTTGCACAATATTTTTGTAAATAATATACATACAATTGTGCTATGCATATTATGACTTTATCTTAAGAAAAATACATACAGTAATCACTTATTTTCTTCTGCACCTTCTTCCGGCTGATAATTTTGTTTTCAACATTTGTTTGGAGTGAAGAAACCATCGAAAGTCCTTTAGTATCTTCTTCAGCGGCTAAAAACGTTTTTAAACGATTGATTTGTATGAGCGCTTCTTCTATTTTAATCGGTGGTTCGTCGTTAATATGTTCTTCGACAGAATGACCTCCTTCCATTTCTTCATCCTCATGAGGAACTTCTTGAAAAATATCGATGATAATGTCGTTGATATCTAGAGCACCATCTTCTGTAGTGAGGTTCGAGCCTATATCTTTGTAGCCAGGGTAGGTCACTTGTAGCGGAAGGATCGTACATTATCAATAGATGTTGAAGTTCTTGTTCTTCTTGGTGCTCCACATTGCTGTTCACAACTTCAATTTTTGCGTTTGGGAAGCCAGACTTTACAAAACAGTTCACGACAGTTTGTTTTCTAATTGCGTTTACTGAAGAGGAAATCCATTGAATCGCATCTAAGATGCTGATTTTCTTTGCAAGGTCACTCGCACATGTTACATCGTTCATGTTTGCAATGAGATGTCTTAAAACACGTTTCCTGTAGTGAAGTTTAAAATTTTTTATTATCCCTTGATCCAAGGGCTGACACTGCAGATGTGTTTGGTGGCAGAAAAACGATTTGAATGTTGGACAATTCAATGTGCGGGTGAGATGCAGCATTATCCATGAAAAGAATAATTTTTCTGTTTTGACGAATCATGTTTTGGTTAAAGTGACTTATCCATTCGCTCATGATATCTCGTGTCATCCACGCTTTTTTATTAGACTTCCAGTCAACATTCAAAAGATTCAACTTTATGCCCTTGAAACAACGAGGATTTTGTGGTTTTCCTATAACAAGAGGTTGTTAAACGTCTCCCAGCATATTTGTACACAATAGTACAGTCAAGCGTTCCTTAGAAATATTTCCGCCCTGGCACTTTTCGTTTTTTAGACTCATTGTTTTTTCAGGAAGAGCTTTAAAAAACAACCCTGTTTTTTCACAGTTGTAAATATCCTTAGCTTCAAAATCACGACATAAATCTTCCAATTTGACGGTCCACTCTGTTACAAGCCCAGTATCAACAGATCCACCTTCTGTTGATACTTATCAACAGATTCACCACTTACGGTTTTCCAAGAAATTTTATGCCGAGGTTTGAACTTGTCTAGCCATCCCACAGAAGCTTTGAACTCATTTACTCCCATAGATTTCGCAACCTCCAAAACCTTTTCCCTAATAATAGGCCCATTAATGGGAATTTTTTTAGCACGTGGCGACAAATTTGAAGTCCAACAGTTTTCTGGAATGATTTTTGAACCTGATCATTTACGTGTTGCCAAAATTGTTTGAGCAGTTCATTTTTTTTCTTTAGGATGTCAATTACCTGCGTCTTCCCGATTTTGAATTTTGCAGCGAGATTGCGAACACTATTTTTTTGCCGATCATACGCATTAATGAGTTCGACTTTATCTTTTAAAGTTAAATGTTTACGAGAAGACATTGTGCACTTCACACGACACTGAACAAAACTGAAAACTGAAACTCAAAAGACGAAAGGCCGACAAAATCCCCCCCCCCCCTGCACACACCGAATTCATCAGAAGTTTTACACGTGCCTTAAAATTCTCGAAAAAGGGTTTAGAACCGCGACGTAAACCTTGATAAAATTCAGAGAATCGGAAATAGAAAATAAACACACGATTGAGGCAATACGTGGAAGAAAAGTTCCTAGAAAAAGGGCCGCGAGTTCGCCCGCTGTCCGTTATTGGGAGATCAAATTAATCTAAACGAAACAGTGCAGATTGCCTGTCCGCGTCCGTTACAGAGAATGTCCGCTAGACAGAAGCTGCAAACACGTTAAAACCAATGGAGGTGAGTTGGGGAATTTGAAAATGTCCGTTGTAGAGAGATGTCCGTTAAAGAGAGGTGTCCGTTAGGAGACGTTTCACTGTATATTGTTAGTTTTATCTCCATGTATATATTATACTATGGTAGTTCGAAATCCCCTACGGCAATCAGCCTGTGCTGGCTCGCAAATACATAACCAACTTCCTCTATGCTGGGATCCTGTATGGAGTGAAATCTGAGCGTCTGATGCCCACAGTAACGTGAAGCGCATTTATACCGAGGAATCTGGTTGTAAATGTGCGCCACCCACGTATTTAATCACCCTCCCCCTCTACAACGAACAACTGAAACGGAACCTGAACTGGAACTAAGGACGCTACGGCTACCCAACATTTGTGATAAATGGAGTATTAATGATAGCACCGATACATTTCCTTAGCGCATATTGACATTGAATTCAAATATCGCAACCATGTTGTTGTAAAACCCACTAAATTTAAAATAGGACCGGACGAAGACAGGCTTCAGCTGAATTTTTACTTTTTCATTACAATATTCGCGTTTAGAAAGGACTACAGAAAGCTTCAAATACAGTATATTGAAGTAATTGAACCCTGCCTTTGAAAAATCATTTTTTAAGATTTCCCACGCTCTGTTCTCGCAGTCCGGTAATCATATGAATATCGGCTAAATGAAAAACATCCTTTTTTATTTAGCGAGGCCAAAATACTTAAGTCAAACGTAATTATGCGAGACTATTAATTGCAGAAACCGTCGAAATTAAATTGTATGAGAATTCTGTTAATGTTCACCCGCCATATCTAATCTCCGACTCATGGTCCTGTACGTGCATGCGCGAGGACATATAATCCCTATTTAAGTTCCATTCTCACCCCAATCCGTTTCTTATCACTACAGGTGATACGAAATGGACCCCCACCATTTGGCTGGTAGGGCAAACGTTTAGAGCGAATGAATGTGTGGAAACGGTTTTTTTTTTTTTTTTTTTTTTGGCTGATGCTAGATTAGCTTGCTTTCTAGCGTCATTTTCCTCTATTAATGTTATTTGCCTTTGAATAAAAATTACTTTTAGTTTCTGATTAATTTTAAACATAACTTGTACTCAAATTGGGATTTTAATAACTTTCGTGAAGTTTCAGTTCCTTTATTTTGCCTCTCTCTCAGGTCTACTAGTGTTCTCCCAGATTTACTTTTGGTCAAATTAACTATAATAATAAAATATATTTTCTATTTATACTCCGAGACGATCTCGTGGTCAGCGGCGTTGACAAGATAGAGAGAATACAACAAACAGCACCCAATTTAGCAGTGACGGGCTTGAATCTTGGCTGCTCAAGGCACGTGTACATGCATCTGTATTATAGATATAATTTTCATGTTCTTCTTTGCACACAAACGTTAAGTAAAATGTAGAACAGTCCAAATTAGACCTCTGTCATTATAAAGAAACCTTTTATTACGTAATAAGACATATTACAGAAACTATTAGAAAAATGAAATATTACAGATTATCAGTAAATTATAAAGAAAAGAAATTAAATCTTAGAAATTAATAAAATATCTAGAAAACATGGAAATAAAATATTAATAAGATATATAAAAAAAGAACGTTCTTTAAACAATATTGTTATTATTAATCGTTAAGGAAAGCAGTTCCAACGATGCCGCAACCACTACCAGATATCTTCAAACCACTGTTTATCCGGCTATTTTATATGCTGCTGAAATTTGGGCATCTGCGTCGCCTTCACTTCAAAAACCGGTGTTCTCGTGTGAATACTGGACCCTGAAATGGGCCACAAATAAGCATCGCCGACCCCCTCAATTGAGAACAACTGACATGGCTGAGCAGCTAAATGTACCCAGGATCCCGAGGTTAATTGACAGCAGACGTTTAATGACTTCAGTAAAAATGTACACAGGAGTAATAAACGCCCCAAACATCTGGGATTTCTGTCAGTGGCACAATCCTACGCCATCCTTGAGGTCAGAGCCCACACTAATCCTCAAATACAACCGGTTGAAACTGTGTAGTCGGTTCCTACCTGCCCAGGCACTCCCCAAAATTCAGGCACTGCTCCGTCTTGGAGTCGACTTTCAGAAATTAGCTACCGACTACAAATACCGTCACATGCTCCTCAAGTGGATTCCATCTGTGGAACTAGGATAATTTCCTTCATATGACGTTTAGTCCTCATTTTTCATTATTATAATTTACATGTTTGTAACTCATAATTTCCATGTAACGGTATTTTTTTCCTTTTTGCCAATTAATTTCATTTATAATTTCATTTATAATGTAAAACTCCTGGCCATGTCGCCGTGTTGAGTATTATTGTCTCTAGTACATGTCCTGTACTTATTAGCAATAAAGAATTTATTTATTTATTTATTTATTTATTTGCCTCAAATAAATATATTTTTGTAATAAATGGATCAAGTTTGGTGCGAAACTAATAATGATTTTAATATTGAAAACAAAAGCATGTTGGAGGGACATTTATTCAGAATGGAGTTTCCTATGCCGAGACAAGTTGCGTTTCGTAGAAAATGCTTTGCTGCACGTTGCACATGTGAAGGGTTTTTCTCTGGTGTGGACTCTTATGTGCACAGTGAGATCGCCAGACCATGAAAAACTTTTCGGGCAAAACTTACAAGAAAAAGGCTTCTCACCCGTGTGGGTTCTCGTGTGGCGCATACAATTTGCTCGTTCTACAAATGTCTTGTGACAGAATTCACAAGAATAGGGCTTTTCCTTAGAATGCACTCTCTTGTGACTTCTTAAATTTGATGATGTATTAAATGCTTTTGAGCAAATGTCACAGGAAAAAGGCCTCTCCCCAGTGTGGATCCGACTGTGATTTGATAACTGTGTTGAGGTCGATAATGATTTTCCACAATATCCGCACGTGTAAGGCTTCTCTTTGGTGTGAATTCTGAGATGGCTTAAAAGGGAGCAATTTTGCGAGAATTTTCGATCACAAATATCACATTGCAAAGGCTTCTCACCAGAGTGAATCCTCATGTGATTTACAAGGTGAATCTTTTGTGAAAATCTTTTATCACAAATAACACAACAAAAAGGCTTTTCTCCCGTGTGGATTCTTTCGTGCACAATAAGACTGGATGATTGGCTTAATGTCTTCCCACAAGTTAAAGGCCTCTTATTGATGTGAATACCCTCATGGCGGTGAAGGTTAAATGATGTACGAAATGTTTTGTCACAAGTGGTACATCTGAAGTTATTCTGGCCAGAATGAATTTTCCTGTGCTGACGAAGAGAAGAAACGTTTGAAAACATCTTCTTGCAATTCTCGCAGATGAGATGACTCCCTTCGTTATCAGTCATCGTAGTAGTCAAAGGCGTTCCTAATTATTCACCTGAAAAGATCAAAAACCTTTTTATAAATCATGATGTAAAATACTGTTTGAATTGATAATTAATTCATAAGTATATTTTGCAATTGGTAAGAAGAAAAGCGCAGTGGAATCTCATGCTGTTCACTGATCGAAGGGAACATTAATAAATAATATGATTGGTTATTCATTTACTTTTTGGCGACATTCATAAACAAAAATATGAAACATTTCGCTACCAGCTGATACCTTGGAAGTAGGGTACCCTCCACCACTTCAGAAATGAGTGTCATCCCCATTTAGGCAATGTGTTTGGGACTGTTTGGATAGATGCTGTCAGTTGTTCATTTATGAAAAATGCAGAGCCGACCCATCTATTAGGTGAACTTAGGCCGTCGCCCAGGGCGCCAAGGTCCTAGGGGCGCATTCCAACAAAATGTAATTTTGTTTTAGTGGTTAAAAAAAATATTTAAATTAAATAAGGCAATAAGGAAATCATAATAATATACAGCAAGCAGATAAATATTATGGATGAATGAGTGGGAATAGGTAAACTTGTTGGTAGGCACGGTGATAGATAGATTGAAGGATGGTTCGCACAGAATACAACTGAGGCGTAAATTTTAAGTGAAACCTAGGGCGCTTGAAACCCGTGAGCCTGCTCTGGAACCATGTACAATTTGTACATTATTTTGCATGTTACAATACGCTTAAATGCCTGGTTTCGATGTGTTCTGCAGAGGTTCCTGTGGAAGAATGTCAAAAGCTTTCTTGAAATCTGAGAATTCGACATCAAAATTATTTTTTTGCATTCAGTTTGATTGTGGTTGCCTGGTGGTATTTATCCAGCTTGGTAAAACAAGATCTACTTTTAACAAATTCGTACTGTTATTGCCATATAACTACGGGACCTTTCAACGTCTTCATTTATTTCTTTGATAATCACTGACTCCATTGTCTTCTCTGGAACAGAAATCAAGCTGTCGCTGTCTTCGTTCTTTCATATATTTATGAATAAGAGAGACATTTATACAGCTCTAAAGTCTGTAGGGGATGTCCCCTAAATTCTAGGATACTGCCAGGCCTGAAAGTTTACTTATCAATTTTGTGGTTGGTATTAATATAATTGGATAGATTAATTAAGCCTGAAATGTCTTACCTTTTTGCATCTCTTCCACTATCCTCTCAGATATCATTAAATAATCAAACTGACAATGATTGAGGTATATAATGCCTTGAATGGTTTGAGCAAGCTCAATGCCGATGCCATTCTTCTTCTTGCCAAGATTAATCGCCTGAGGACACATAGTGATTATTATCAGTAATCATTGCATTTTCTTTCCAATTACGATTGGCTTATGTTTTTCACTTTTTTTTCTTTCGAGCCTGCTTTCATTATATGCATATAAATACGGATTACCTTTTATCATAACTTGTAGTGAAAATCTGTAGTAAGATTTGTTATGGACGTCTGAATGTCTTCCCACAAGTTTCACCAGTGCAAGGCCTCTTATTGCTGTGAAGGAGCGATGTTGTACGAAATGGTTTGTCTCAAGTTGCACATCTGAAGATATTCTAGTTCGAATTAAATTTCCAATGCTGACGAAGATCGGAAAGCTTTGAAAATACCATCCCACAATTCTGAGAGATGAAATGACTCCCTTTGTCATTATTCATCTTGAAATTCAAAGATAATTCAAATTATTCAGCTGAAAAGTTCAAACCTTTTTATCATACATGATCGAAAACACTAAATTAATTGATAATTAGAATTAATTTACAATTATTCTTAATACTAATTAAGAAGAAGAAGAAAAGGGCAATGGAACGTCATGCTATTCACTTTATAAGGGAATATAAATAATACGATTGGCTATTGATTCACTACTTCGGTTAAATATTCATAAAACATGGAAGAAGGAAAAATTTTGTTGCCATCCAATACCGTGACGAATTGGCACACTCTACCGGTTCAGAGATGAGACTGTCATCTCATTTACGCATTTAGTGTGGGATTTGTTTGAGTGATGATTCAGCAATTCTTCTTAAAGTGAATGTGACACTCGTTTCTGACTTTTGTAAATTATTTTAGATGAAGCAATACACTTGACAGATGTCCCTTTTTTCATGGGTCACATGTACAGCAGTCATTCGTGTGGGATGGTGCCAAAAGATTTCACCCAAGAATGCGATATGATGTTTTCAATGTCGGGCGCATCCAATGTGTGTGTAAACAGCTGAACAAGGGTTATAACATTCCGTTTAACGATGAGATGATTCCACGGTAGGATATTCAGATTTGAGAAGAGTACAGCCTTGGAGATTTTGAAGGGCTTCCTTGTGGCCCAGTTCAACCTTTGCAAGTACCAGTATTCTAATCCAAGATAGCGGGGTTTCAGGTAGGAGGGCAGGCCGGATAACTAAATCATTGATGCGTACATAATGACTGGGACGATACATCTCTCGGTATTCTGAACGATTAGATTTGCATTACAAAAACCGTTGAGCTCTTGCAGATGGCCCACATGGCAGAGAAGTACTTGCTTCTGGAGTCCACGAAATGAGGGAGGACAATTGGGTTTTGCTCCTATGTTAACCCGGGATCTTTGTGATGAGAAACCTTCCTGATTTCAGAACCATTAATAATGGTAGGAATGTGGTTCTTTATTTTCTTTTTAGTAAAAGTGATTTGCGCTGAGTTTTCTTCATTTATTTGTAAACCAATGGCATGTAACACAGTAACTCGGAATTCGAGTTACCGTGTTA
Source organism: Mastigoproctus giganteus (assembly GCF_048544385.1). NCBI lineage: Eukaryota > Metazoa > Arthropoda > Arachnida > Uropygi > Thelyphonidae > Mastigoproctus > Mastigoproctus giganteus. The sequence goes on from NC_143575.1 coordinate 23,862,745, forward strand.
CTTTATCAGAGATTAAATGGACCGAGTTTGGTCTCCTCAAATGATGAATAGTTTAAAATGATCGGTATAGGTCAGGAAATCTTGGTTAACCGATAGAAACGGTTCCAGTGCAGCAACAAATAGCTTTGAGGAGAGGACTCCTCTTTGTGGGACACCCCTCGAAATGGTGAAACTTCTTCTGAAGTAACAATGTGCGACTAGCAGATGTCTAGGTTGAAGGACTGAGGCCAGGACTTTCAAGAGACTGCCGGTGATACATTATTTTTTTGCATTCAGTTGCATTGTGATTACGTCTTTGAGTTTGGTCGGACAAAATCTTCTTTCGAGAAATCCATGACCGTATTGCCATATAACTACGTTGATGTCAAAATGGTCCTTTATTGCTTCTTGAACCACTGATTCCATTATCTTTTGTGGAACAGAAATCAAGTTGTCCCTGGCTTCATAGTGTCATATACTTTTCGAACAGGGGATATATTCGGAGACCTCCACAGAATTTAGGGTTACATCCAATTTCAGATGAAGGAATTTTCGGATATCATAAAGTTCTCTAACTCGTAGTTGGAGTTAAGCATAATTGTTATATATCCATCCGTGAAAACGTCATGTAGAAATGAAAGAATTCAGTATTTTTATGCAACTATCGAAATATGACAGTAAACGATAACTATAAAAACTGTCTTTTTCTGTATATTGATGCCATCGCCCTCACTGGTGGACAGTGGTTATAAATTTTAATGTCACATTGCGTGAACACATCCTGATTGCAAATACCCTCAATGAGGCCACGAAATATTATATCCTTTTTTACAACGTAGCTGAGATCAAGGGTCTTAGGAAGGGTTTGTGTTTATTTATTTATTTTTTTCCCTAAAGCTCATGTTTTGGGATAGCAAAGAGCAAACCAACCTAAAATTAGAGGTAAGCGCAACACGCCAACGCTAAGCCTTCCCTGCTCTGACGCTGAACACGTAGTAGTTTGTAGCTCTGTTGGTAGCATCTGAGTTCGAAATTTTATGGGTCTTTCTTACACGGTCGCTGAGTTAGTCTGCCTGTGGTGAGGACATGATTTTTTCTCCCAGTATTTAGGGTTTTTCTCCGGCTAACATCAAATCGACCACAGAACACATGCAATTTACAGAATAATGTATACGGCACAATATGGCCTAAGTTGCTGATGAGCAGGAACCATACTACTACAACAATCCTTCCAAGATGGGATATACAACAATTTTTCTTTAGAAGCCAGCAATAAGCAAATCAATTTACTTAGCGAATATTAATAGTAATTATTTTATTCCACCCTTCTCCAATTACGATTGTACTCAAAATCTGCGTTTATAACTTTTTTAAAGTCGCAGTTCCTTTATTTTGACTCCTTTCAGATTTACTCTGAGATGTACAGCAATTTCACTTTTCCTCACGTGAGTTCTATAACTGACATTTGCAAATCTAAATTCAGTTCGCTTCCAACATTACTTCGTTTTTTAACAATCTCTCACAACAGTTTTTCTCTTTTTTATCGGAGTCGTTGAATGCTGCTTAAACTATCGAGTCCATTATGGTGGCGTTGTTTTGTTAGAGAAATTCGCAATTCTAATTTAATTCTATAACATATTTGTAAAGGAATTGCATTTAATTAAGTAATAGCCATTTTGTCTTCACTGACGTCTTTAAGCATTGATGATAAATTCATTTTGTTCGTAATTTATTTGTTATAGGCTTAATGCTTACTAAATAAGAGTTTTCATTTCAAGAATTGCACTTCTTACCTTACCTGACGTATGCAATCGGGAAATTCCTAAAACGTGTTAAAAATTGTTTTGTCAAATATACAGAAATATATTAAAGACAACGAACTCAGGACAACAGAAAATCGGAAATTCCGTTGCAAATGATATTCGGATCTGTACAAACACCATTTCAATCAGTGACGCCTCGCCACCTAATGGCCTGATTTTTTTTGTGTGTATTGATAACTGTAATATTTGTCGCGAAACACTGACAGTTTTAATATTAAGATATTTTAAGATTTAATTTCTGCATATTTTATTTATTTTTTTATTAAATCTGTTTATTGCTCTGCCGAAGAGCCACCCCCTGGACAGCAGAAAGCTAGGGGGGTGATATTTACATACAGAGGTTAAGACAGGGACATGTGCCTGGCGGTTACATGGGGCCCATGTATGCTTAACCCGAAAGGTACAGAACTTAGTGTTTATTATTTTACATAATTGAAAAAAATTAAAGGATATTATTTTCTCAAAATTGCTATAAATTACAAAAGCATGAGAGAAATATACAAAATATAGAGAAATGAGGCAGTCCTTCACAGGTTGTTGCACGTGGTATCTCTTCAATTCTTCAATCTTGAACGTAATAGTGCAGCCAGGCGTCTTTGGAGTAGTAGATTCTAAGAGAGAGAGGACCAGTGATGGCTTCACTTTATTTTCCTTTTCACCTATCTTTAACAGGATGCATTGTGGTGGCATTTTCCTTCGTGGCGTCTCATAAGTGTACGTTTGCATATGTGTCCTTTAGCTTTTGACGTCTGTATGTATGCTGCTCGCAGAATCTATCCAGGTCGATGGCTAGATTGTTCATCAAATCTACCGTGTTTCCTGGGAACATGCGTCTCAATCCTTTCAGGTTGTTCAAGCTGATTGTGAGTGGGAGCCTTGGGTCCATTTGATTCCTTCCGGCAATGCGTGGAGTTTTTATTAAATCAGTAATTTCAGGGGCGTCGAGTCGTCTTGTGATTAGTCTGGCAAGTGTAAGAAGGTTTGCTGCTACAATCTGTTGTTTCCATGGGGTGACTTCCAGATTTATGTAGAACTGAGCCCTAGAAATGGCGTATTGGTTGCCAGTCCGCCAGTTGAGCCATTTCAGGAGCCAGTATTCCAGACTGAGGAACTTGTTGAAGTGTGTTGTGGGAGCAGAGGACCAAATGGTTGCGGCATAGAGAGGTATAGGATAGACGCATCGGTAAACATATTTCTTTACGAGGTCGGCGTCATGAATTCCCGTTAGTTCCTGGCGGATCGCCCACATAGCGGAGTACATTTTTGTTTTTGTGTTCAGGAGGTGAACCTGGAATGTCAGCCCCTCATCCCACACTAATCCGAGATCTTTGTGTGTTTTTAACTTTCTGAATGGGTGATCCATTGATGGTAAGATTAATGTCATTGCGTGACTTCTTCCAGGTGAAGGACATTTGAGCTGTCTTTGTTTGATTAATCTGTAGTCCGATGGAAGCCAAATATTGTTGGAGGTTATGTATGGTTTTACTTGCCTTCAAGGTAGTGCTAAGAACCTGAGTTTGGTCAGAAGATTTGATATAAAATTTCAGGTCATCAGCGTATGATTGGAAGTCAGTTTGGGATGCCAGGAAGGGCTCCAGCGCTGCGGCAAATAGGGTTGGTGATAGGACTCCCCCTTGTGGGACACCCCTATTAGTAATGCAAGTTGTCTGAAATTTGCGATGTGATATGATGAGATGTCTATGCTCCAGGATTGATTTAATGATACTGAGAGTCCTTCCAGTGATGTTAAAGTACTGTTGGAGAATGGTGATTAGAGCTGTTATATCTATTTTGTCACCGTAGCCGAGTGGGCAGGAGCGGGAGTGCAGTAGCATACGCTCTTTGAGTAGACCGGGGTTCAAGCCCCTGACTGCTGAATACGGTCGATCTGCCAACCCGCACTGGACCAGCGTGGCAGATTATGGTCCATTTCCCTCAGCATGAATTGTTGAGAAGGCTTCCATCCTGCAGTGGGTTGATAATGGCTGCACTTTACTTTTTTTTTTTTATCTATTTTGTCATAGGCCGCTTTTATGTCAAAGAAAATAACATCAAGCTGTGTCCTGTTGTTGAGGGCTTTCTGGATTCTGGTAAGGGTGTCTAGGAGGTTGCTGTTAGTAGATCTCCCCTTAATCACAGTGTGGAGGTACGGAGGCCTGTGATTGAAACAGTGGTCTGCAATGGTGGGATGGATTGCTTTTTCAAATATCTTTAGGAACCCACAGCCGATGGCAATAGGCCTGAAATCTTGAGGCCGCTTGGGGTCCCTGCATTTAGGGACTGGCCGAACAAAGTATGTGTTCCAGATATTTGGAATCTCTCCACTTTCTAAGATTTTATTAAAAATATGGACTAGGGGGTCTATAATATATGTACTGCAGATTTTGATTAGAAACAGAGGAAACCGGTCGGGACCCACAACAGCTTTCAGTGGAAGTTTTTTGATGATCTCTATCAAATGGTTTCGGGTTATGGTTATGAGTGATATTGGAGGTTTGAAGGGACGGCCAAAAAGTGTAACAGGGGGTGGAGCATGTGACTGGTTGGTCTGTTGAAAGGTAAGCTGTATTTAAAGAAAAGTAATTCTGTCATTTTGAACTAATATAAAATAAAATAATTAGGAAAACACAAAATAAATATAATATACTTTATATATTGTTAATTTTATCTATATGTATATATTATACTATGGTACTTTGAAATCCTCTACGTCCACCAGCCTGTGCTGGCTCGCAAATAAACATCTGATTTGGTATAAACATCTGATTATACCAAGTCAGATGTTTGTCAGAATCCAACACATGACGCCATTTATCTGGCTTCAACGCTTCCAGCTGCGGACGGCTAACCATCATAAACTTGAGCCGGACTGCCTGCAACTCTAAGCTCCATAGGACTATAAATTCTTCTCCTGTGCAAAAACACATTATGTTGTGCCTATCTCTCATCACAGGATATGCGATTTTGTTTCTGTGTTTTGTCATAATGGAGTTCATTTTCCATGATGTAATTGTTTCTAAATTCCCCCCTTGCATTACTTTGGACATAATCCACATGTCTTTAGTGGATATTCACGCATATGGATATCAGCAGTTGTGCCAAATATGGAAATGCGCTTGTACTTCAGGTAGTCACCGGACAGGACAGGACATACATTGAGAGATATGGGGGGGGGGGGCGGGACATTGTGATCGTTCCTTTTCCATCACGTGCCGTCCAGGTGCACGAGACGAGTACTGGAGAGTCCAATCAGAGCTCAGGTTTATGTAAACTCTGGAGGAACTTCTCCCTTTAAAAACTGGGTGCTGGGAGACCCGGCAGAAGACAGTGAAGGAGGAGAGTGTCGGTAGGTGTAGTCGAAGCAGTTTTCGACCTTAGTGCGCGAAACATGTCGTGACTGGATTTCTTTGTGGTATGGTGACTGTGTCGTCGTCGAGGTGAAGGCCATCGCAAAACTCGTCCGGATGAAGTTGCCCGTGAGAGGACAGCAAAGGAGCGGAAGAGAAGAATGGGGTAAGTGAGAATCCCTTTTCATAAGAGAGAAAGGACCGTAAGGAAATGATAACTGAACAGAAAATATTCATGTTAATTCTTACCCATAAGGAACGATGATTTCTTCCTAAGAATATTTATTTCTTCTTAATGTTTTATGCCTAGTATATCTTGTGTTTCTTAGTATTCTGATAACTTAATGGATATGACGAATTGATATTTCCAATAACTCGTTTTCAATGTAAATCAATAACAATGGCTGCTCACTTAAAATTACTATGATATGAGCTCAAACGAGTGACTACTATAACTAATTATTATGTTGACTTACTCTCATAAATATAGCGTATGTTATATCAGAAAGCTCGTGTCTTTAATCTTTTTATTCTTCTTGGATGGAAGGTGTGATATATTTGTTCATTAATTTGTTATATTAAATGTTTTGTTTGAATTAATTGTCTCTCTCTCTCTCTCTCTCTCTCTCGGCTAACTCTTCATTTACTCCAGAAAAAAAAAAAAAAAACAGTTGTAGAATCACGAAAGGTTTTTGCAGCGTTAGAAATTTTAAGCTAATTTGCATACCTGAAGTCTCTAATATAACAGAACGCTAATCCAAATCGCGATATTTTATTGGTGGGGTGATTCCCCCCTTTTAAAATATTGAGGATATACCAGATTATTGTCCTATTTTACTACTAGATGGATATATTATGCTAGAGATCAAAATGGATATATTATACTAGAGAGAGAGAGATCAAAAATTAAGTGCACTGATGGTGAAAAATATTAGTAGCACCTGAACTCCCTATCGTCATTTAGCAACACAAAGGGGTTTAGCTTATATATTATTTTTCTTCTTTTAACATTTTTTTTTCTTTATACCATTCATTTAATTTGTAAACCCGTGGCAACTTGCCGTGTTGGAAAGATTGTTTATTTATTTATTTACATTTTGTGAAATATATATACAAATTATATAAATAATTATAAAAACAAATATTCTTCAACCAAGCACATGGAACAGACTGAATCGAAATCATTATCCAAGAATGTACGTTTTAACAGTGCGTGGATGCTTCGTAGTGTCTTAAAATCCTGTACTTCTGGCAGTCGGTTTTGGCTTCTACGCTTTTCGTTTACTACTGGGCTTTGAAAACTCTTCATCGTTTTGGTTTGCAGTATCAACTTCCCTGATTCCTTTTTCCAAATTCACTTGTAACATTTCTGGGAAGATGTAAGGCTCTGAAGATGTGAATGATTCTTCTCCTGCTTCTTTGTTCAACTCCTTCTTATGCTGTAATTTCTTTCGCTGTCGACATAGCTTAGATCTCTCCCTTTGTACTCAATGGGGGTGGTTTTCGTGGTCCATTTCACGTACACTTTACAACTCTGGCTATTAGTCTTCGAGATGTTGAATTATAATTTTTTTTTTCTTTTGAAATTTTTAATAACCACCATAGCGGGTTAATACGGTAGAGAATGACGACATAAATAGCATGACGCAATCACTACGGGTATTGATTGGGTCATGCGTCATTCGTGCCTGGTACGGAGTGGTACAATGGTGTGGGGGGGGGGGGGTTGAATCATTTCGTGTCGCATTTTCTTGGCGATTTTTATCAGTCCACGGATGCATTGCACATGTACGTGCACCATACGCCTTACTGCGCACCTCCGCTTATGATTGGTTTACTTTACGAACAAATGACTTTCCGATGGACATTCCATAAGAAAATAGCGTTCATTATATGATATGTAGTTGGGGCCGGTCATTATAATCACGTTTACGAATTGAATTTTAATTCTATTAACGGCGATTCCAATAAGCAAAAATTATTCCGGCGATTCCAATAAGCAAAAATAAGCTACTATTCTACTATCCCCTTCTGGAAGAACATCTTCATGCGTACATGTTTTTGTGCAACTGTCGAAATATGCCAATAAGGAATATCTGAGTTCGTATGCAAACTATCTATTTTGTATGTACACCGATTACAGCGCCCTCGCTAACGTTCCATAGGATATAAAGTGTTCCGCCACATTGGGTTAAAAAATCCTATCACGACGAAATTTAATTGGCACTTTCTCAATGTAGATTAGTTGGTGGGGTTTCGGCGAGTGCACAATTTTAAAATTTTTTTTCTGTTCGAAATTTCATGTTTTTATGTACCAAACAGCAAACCGACCTAAGAATACAGGTATATACAATTGAGTAACGCCTGATAGCCTTACTTGCTCTGGCGCTTAACACATAAAAAACACATTTCCATGATGTTAAACATCAATACAGTATTTACTGTACAATCTGGCATTAAACACTTTTCTTCTTCTTTTTTTTAAATAAGTATTATCAGAAATAATCGCTAGTTTTCTCCAATTACGATTTGCATGTTACCATTTCTTTTTATTACGAGACTGTTCTCTTTATCTGCGTATGAATACCAATTGCTTTTAATCATACTCGGAACTGAAAAACTGCGTTTAATAACCTTTGTGAGTCTCGATTCCTTTATTTTCAATCTTCCAGATATACTACTATTCTGTCAGATGTACAGCAGTTCCCTCTTCTTTTCCTTACGTTAATTATATAACTGACTAATCAAATATCAACGTGTTTCTAATATTATTGTGTTCTTTACATGCTGCTTCAGCTATCGAATCCATTATAGTGAGTGAGCTTGTTTGGTCGGAGAACTTCGTAAGAGATTAAACTACGTAATAAAGTAAAAATGTAAAGCTTTGGAGAATATCTGTATCTAAAATATCTAATATCTGAATTTGAATCAGTTAAATGATCACTTTTAACTTATTTGTAAGTGATTTGCATTTAATTAAATAACGTTTTTTCTAAAGTCTCTAAGCAATGATCATAAAGTCATTTTGTTTGTAATTTAATTGTTATAGGCTTAATGCTTCTTAAATGAGTTTTAATTTGAATAAATGCGCTTCTTACCTGATGTATGCAATCGGGAAATTCTTAAAACTTGAAAAAATGTTTTGTCAAATATATGTCAAAGCTCTGAAATCTATTTAAGATAACGAACTTACAGCTATACAAAATTACAAATACCGTTGCAAATGATATCAGTAGCTGCGCTAGAATACAATTTCCATCACTGATGCCACGCCACCTGCTGGAGGGATTCGTTTTTGTATATTGATAACTAATATTTATTGCGAAATATCGACAATTTTAATATTAATATTAGTAATTTAACCGCTATTGCCACAGTTTCTTTAACACAGACTTGAAGAAAAAGGCAAAAAATAAAGTCCATCTGTTTTTTTTTCAATCAGGTAAGCGAGCGTCCCAAAATCAATAAATTAATCTTAAGTTAATATATGCGACATTTTATATTTCCAAATAAGAAAATGTTTCCTTTAAAGAAATCTTACGTTCTTTTGTCGCCCGTTAAAATACAGATAATGAGCTTATCTCCATCTTGACCACAAAAATATTTCATTTCTGCTTGTGTATTTAAAAAAAGGTAATTCTCTCTTTTTGAAGTAATGAAAAATAAATTACTTAGGTTAAAATTGAGAACGGAGTTCGACAAGGAGACACAATATCTCCGAAGTTGTTTACTGCTGCCCTTGAGGAAGCTTTCAGAAAATTAGGCTGATCGCAGGAAGGAGTCAATGTGAGTGAAGAGTATTAGTATTAGTATTAGTAACGGCCGCACGGTGCAAGAAAGCCTATGGCTTATGCTGCACCAGCCAAAAAAAAAAAAAAAAAAAAAAAAAAATCCGAACAAAACAATGATAAAAACAAAAAAAAAAAAATAAATAAATAAATAAATAATAATAATTAATAAATAAATAAATAATAATAATTAATAAATAAAAAAATAATAAAATAAAATAAAATAAAATATAAATAAAAAGGAAATTAAACCTATCATCCTATGCGAAAGTACTATCCAGGTGACCTTTCAATTTCCCCAAACTGTCGGCCTCTACCACCCATGAAGGCAACTTATTCCAGTAATTTATAACTCGCTGGCTAAAATAAAACTTCCTGCAGTCCAATCTAAACATTTCCCCCCGTAACTTCAATTTATGTCCCCTAGTTCTAGCATCATTTATACAGTAATCTTGAAAATTTCGTCCTCATTCATTTTACTGATGCCTCTCAGAGCCTTAAACACCTCAATCAAATCTCCTCTAAGGTGTCTAGTTTCCAAACTCTGCAACCCACATATTTGAAGTCTTTCTTCATAAGGACGCCCCTTTGCCGATCTCGCCAGGCGAGTTACCCTTCTTTGCACCCTTTCAAGAAGCTCGATGTCTTTCTTTAGGTGCGGTCTCCATACTTGAACACAGTATTCCAAGTGTGGTCTAACATAAGCCTTATATAATGGGATTATCACGTCCCTATCTCTACTTGCAAAAGTTCGATAGATCATCGATAGGACACCATGGGCCTTCCTTGCAACCTGTTTACAATGCTCAGAGTACCTAATGGAGTACCTACAATGGAGTACCTAAACCATTTACGATTTGCAGATGACATTGTGGTCATAAGCCACGATCCCAGAGAATTAGAGGAAAATCTTAATAAGTTATGCCGAGTTAGTAAGGGTTCTGGACTATAGATGAATATGGCTAAAAGAAAGGTAATGATAAACAAGTATGCCATAGAAAGTGATATAATGATGGAAGGCGCAGTAATTGAAAAGGTGGAGTCAAATTCTTATCTGGGACAAGTCATCAGCTGTGATAATCATAAATGGCTGAAAGTCAAGAGAAGAATAAATTTTGGATGGATAGCATTCAGGAAATATAGTCACACATTGGGGAGCAATGCCCCTATTTGTCTGAAACGTAACATAACGAACCAATGTATAACTACTCACCATGACTTATGGAAGTGAAACTTGGGCACTCACCAAAAGAATGGAAGAGAAGCTGAGAACTACACAGCGAAGAATGGAACTAATTATATTGGGAATCAGACTGTTAGATAAGAAGGGAAACACATGGATTACGCAGCAAACTCAAGTAAAGGACATTCTTATCAAAACTAAAGAACTAAAATGGTCTTGGGCAGGACACACAACTCGAAGACATGATGACAGATTGACTAAGAGAATAAAAAAAATGGAACCCAAAAAAAAAAATAGAAGAAAACCTGTAAGACCGCGGAGATGGACAGATGAAATTCAAGAGTTTGTGCAATGGATTGCCATTGCACAACACAGAAGGAACTGGAAAGTTTCTGAAGAGGCCTTCATCCTGCAGTGGATTGAAAATGGCTGAGGATGATGATGCCAGGAAGAAATCACAACGTTACAGTCGTTGGCCGGAAAACGAGATAGATTGACTTCATAATGAATACCTATTTGGTATATCAATTAAAAATAGATATACCAAAGAAATTCTAAATAGGAAGCGTGTCATGGAAGCAATTTGTAACTAAGGGTAACATTAATCCCTGGAAAATTCATAAAATTTCAAGAGAAAAACTGCATACAGCTGAGCTATTTGGTCACATGTTAATACGACAGAAAAAACTTCAGCCTGGACAGATACTATTGATGAGATAATAAAAAAGGTTCTTTGCTACAGATGGGCGCAATAGTATACGGAAATACGGGAAGCAAACATTAATTATACCAAAAATCAATCTGGACCGTTTAATATAGATGAATTGAAACAAGTTCTTCAGAAGATTAATATTTATAAATGTATAGGGACAGACACAATTGAAAATATGTTTATATTAAAGTCATTTCACTTTTTTCCGATGGTTTCATTGGTATTAAATAATAACTGTTTGCGTGATGGCATATTCCCAAAAACAGAGAATAAAAATGTTGGGGTGAACTTATTAATCTGCGCCCGACAAGATGGGACAGTTCTTCAATGGGAGTTGTAACAAGACGTTTTATACCACAAGTTACATATTTACTAAATACGTCGACAAGTTTTCTATGGGAATGGAAACATCATGCGTCATAGCAGGACATGGGTTCCTCAATGAAAAATTATTGCATGTTGGATTATACATGATGCTTTATGTGCATTAGAGCTGTAAAAAACAGAAAGCATGTATTTTATGACTGTCCTTATAATGAATTGCAAATGCAGGGATATGTTTCTAATTTCTATCTGGGGTAGAAGACAATCTTCTCTCGAAAAATCTTCACCCGAAAAGTTTTAAGAAATTACAAGAATTCTTCGAAAGTGTTTAAAAGAAGAAGACAGACGGTTCCTTGAGATTCTGAGAGTAACAATTAGCACTGAGGTCGGAGTCCCCACTGTTGTTTTTTATATGTATATGTTTATTTATTGAATGTATATGTTATTTTTTTCTTTTATACATGTTTATTTTCTTTGCTATTTTTATATGTTTATTTTTTTCTTTTATATATGTGTTTTTAAAAATAGTCTCTCCTGTTAACATGCACAGACCAGGCTGACAAAAATTTTTACCCTATAAGCCTTGCACATTTTCTCCAGGGCCGGATTGTTTGACAAGGCTCTCAATGTGTACTCCCTCCTATCGTGTCCGACCTGAATCGCAGACAATATCAAATTCAGTCCTAACTTCCGACTTTTCCCCCACGTTTCTGTGTACTTGTTAATTAAGTCCTCAGATCTCTTACCTATAATATCTTTAGTGCCAGCGTCTACAACTATATCGTCTTTTGTGCCCTTAAAAGAAAATATATGCTCTACAACATCATCCACGTTTGCTTCTAAAGAAATACCCCCGTCTTATTCTACCTGTCCTGCTTGCACAACATATTTCCCGTTTTCCTGACGATAACCACCTAACGTGGGACCAACGCGATTTGCCTTGGATGTTTCTGCTGTGTTGCATGATGCACAGGTGTGAGCTCTGGCGTTAAGTTAGGCAGCTGACAGCCTAATGGAGTCCCCTATATTAATTCCTTCAAGCTCCCATGAACACTCTTCATAACTCAGAGCTAGCGCCTAATTTCTACATGCACCGAAATCACACACACACAAAGACAACACCCTTGGCTCTACCACATCAGCTGCCCACATCAACGCCAGAGCTTGCACTTGGTCATCAGGCAACACAGCGGCAACCCCCAAGGCAGAATGCGCTGGTCCCAGAGGGAATAGTAGTTGTTGGTGACTCTATTGTCAGGGAAACGGGAAACATGCTTTGTAAAAAGGATAGGTGGAACAGGACCAGGGTATGTCTGCCAGGGGCAAAGGTTGATGATGTTGTAGACCGGATATCATCTTTTAAGGGTACAAAAGGTGATATAGTTGTACACGTTGGCACTAATTATATTAGGAATAGGAGACCGGCAGAATTACTTAACAAGTACAGGTCACTGTTGAACAAAAGCGGAGAATTAGGGTTGAATTTGAAAGTGTCTGCAATTCTGCCCGACACGATAGAAGGGAGTATATGATGAGAGCCATGTCGATCAATTCGGCCCTGGAAAGAATGTGCAAGGCTCAAGGGGTACAATTTTTTTCAGCCTGGACTGTACTTGTTAACAGGAGAGACTGCTTCTATAGGGATGGGATACACTTAAATAAAAAGGGTGCAAAAATATTTGCTGATGCTATCGAGGCAGTGTTAGGTAGGTCGGAAAACTGATAGCTTGGGGGGATACAAGGACTAATAGTTTAACAGTAGCCGTAGGTAGAGGTGAATGTGATTCTTGCGCAACTTCTATTAGAATAAGTAGCGACCTGGAGCGTGGAGTGTTGGGGGTTTCAGGGACGGATGGCAGTCATCCTGAAATAGGTGGATATATGGGATGTGTTAGGGTAACTAAGAATAGGAGCAGGAGCATGTATGATTGCATGTATACCAATGCTAGAAGTATAGTAAAACACGGCCAATGCTAGAAGTATGCTAGAAGTATCGTAAAACACAAAACACGCCTCCACCGTAAGTGTTCCTATCTTTGATGTTGGAGGGATGGTACCGCATTGGTCGTTGTCACCAGATCAAATAATAGGTAGAATCTGTTCGTAGGTTAAAACGGGACTCATCAGAGAAGAGGACTGTATCCAATTTTTTCCCACTTTACAGTAAGCTTCACGAGTTACACCACGTTTTCTACGTGTTTTGTTAGTTTTGTCGAGCAGTGTATTTTATGAAATATAAATAATTAAAGAACAAAATTTGAATTATCTAATTAATAGTATAATACTATCTGGTATCTCTTGCTTTTTAATGCGTTATATTTGAAGAACAAAAAAGGGTTAGCACGATCTACGAATTTTATGCAATTTATGTAGATAATTATGAAATCCGAAATATTGAGAAAAATATTAAGAATGTTTTCTTCTGCAAAAACTAGAAAAGAGCAATTTTTGTATTTTGTTAATTTAATAAATATGCGTTCGTAGTAAAAATGTTATTTTCATGTTCTTCTGTACACAAAGGTGAAGTGAGTACGCAAAATTTTTGTGGAAGAAATGAGGAATTCAGTCGCCGATTTAATGCACACCAGCACCAAATATTACTGACTGATCCTATACCCGGACCTTTCCCACGTAGCGTTTAGGAAAATGAGATTAGGTGCACTGTTATTCACAGTTACCCAAAAGTCCAGGAAACGTTGTGTGGAATTCATGTCGGGTGAGCGAGAGGAGGCAATGACACAAAGCAGAATAGAGGGCATAGCAACATGTTTTGTCTTGCATGATTCTTTCTGGGCGAAGGTATAGCTGTGACGCCATGTAAAATGACAAAGCATCGGTGACTTCGTGTAACACGGTTGGCATTATCACCGTCCTTCTCATACCAGGTGGAAAAGAACTGAGTTGGAATCTCGTCAATGACGAGAGGAATTTTTATGGGCCTTTTTCACAATGTGGCTGAGTTAGGGCTCAGGTGAAGGTAGAACGGTATTTCGGTCAATTTTCTCTTTTCGTCCAGAAAACAGTAAATCTACCACAGAACACACGCACTTTACAGGCAGTATATAAGGGACGATATGGCCTTAGTCGCTAATGATCCTGAAACCCAATAACAACAATTGTTGCATATCACAAATATTAACCTCAACCTCTGAGCAGTCCAAGAGGCATCAACAAGAAGTGGTGCCAACTAACCTGTTCCTCACTTTCACTTAGATCACGCTGCTCGTGTGCTTTCATTGTGTTGCACAAGCATCAACACATCTCATCGGGCTCCTCAGTCTACATGAGGATGTTTAATGACAGCACCATTATACGATAAAACGTATGCTGAGATAGTTACGTAGAGAAGATCAGATATCTTTAATAGCTATAACAGGTCTTTTATCCTTTCTTGCATATCACAATTATTGCCCTTTTAAAAATAATAATAATAAAATATAGGGGGCTTCGTCCCCTGCTCGCTGCACCCGCTTCTTTTGATAAAATAAAATACTTACAGAAGCTTTCGACTCTGTGTGTCTCTTCCTCAGCTATAAAAACATTACTATATCTATATAATATCGGTGTAGATACACCATAGACAACTCTTAAAAAAACTACGATAATAGTATAAAAGGTATCAATTCATCTGTATCTCATATTGTGCTCATCCTTCTCAACGAGTTACCATGAATTGCACTACTTCGAATAAGTAACTCTTCACTAATAGAGAAGACTATTGTCAATTATTCTCGGTGGGCACCACCACCCAGACTGCACCGTTTCAAAGCTAGTTGCCTTTTCATCGGTGGGTGCCTTTCACACTACGATCATAGTTTTTCTTTAAGAGTTGTCTATGGTGAATCTACACCGATATTTTATAGATACAGAATCTTAAAATCTTAAAATGTTATGCCTTGTTGCATTTAGTTTATTTAAATAAATACGTTACATATGGAAATCAAATTCTGTAAAATCTAATATCACTCTTGCCATGAATTATAATTCTCTCAAACTTCTTTCAAACTCACAGTAGTCCTAAAGCATTTTACTATTTAACAGAGTTTAAAAAAAAAAATCACTAGAACTCAAAAGAAAAAAAAAGTCCAATTAAAAACACGTATAAGGGGTTAACTACATTCCCTTCCGGGTTTTTTATGCCAACTACTTCTGTTCTTAGGGGGAAAAAAGTCCCATCTCATCGAATTCCCGAAAAGTAGACTCTTCAGAAATTCAAGTCCAATGCAACACCCGTGCTCTCTTTTCTGTAGTTCCCAATAATTTTCCTATTTTATGTAACTATAATTAAAATCTAGATCTGTCGAAATTAGACTACACACGTTATAAAGAATCCGTTTATTACACAATAAAACATATTACAGAATATAAAAGTTAAATATTAGAGAATATGAGAAAATTATAAAGAAAACAAATGAAATCTTAGAAAATTAATAAAATACATAGACAAGATGAAACGTAACGTTAAAATATAAATAACATAAATAGAAAAGGAAAGAAGCTTGAATTGGTAAATTAAGGTGAACCAATAATGGCGAACAATAATATTGTTATTATTTGTAATGAAAGGCAATTTGCCTCAAATAAACAAATTTTTGTGATTAACGGATCATAAAATTTGATGCACACATTAAACACAAATGCATGTTGAAGGGACATTTATTCAGAATGGAGTTTCCCGTGCTTATACAAGCTGGATTTAAAAGAAAATGCTTTGCCACATGTTGCACACGTGAAGGGATTTTCTCTGGTGTGGACTCTCATGTGCGCAGTAAGATAGAACGAGTTTGAAAACGTTTTTTAACAAAATTCACACGAAAAAGGTTTCTCACCAGTGTGGATTCTCGTATGGCTCACACAGTTTTTTCGATATGAAAATGCCTTTTCACAGATTTCACAAGAATAGGGCGTTTTCTTAATATGCACACTCTTGTGACTTCTTAAATATGATGCATTACTAAATGTCTTTTTTATAGTTGTCACAAGAAAACAGCCTTTCCCCAGTGTGGATCCGTTTGTGTTTTAATAGATATGATCGGTCCGAGAAGGATTTTCCACAATATCCGCACGTGAAAGGCTTCTCTTTGGTGTGAGCTCTGAGATGTCTTAAAAGGGATGTATTGTGTGAGAATTTTCGATCACAAATATCACATTGAAAAGGCTTCTCACCAGAGTGAATCCTCATATGCACTACAAGGTTATTCTTTTGAGAAAATCTTTTATCACAAATGTCACAACAAAAAGGCTTTTCCTCCGTGTGGATTCTTTTGTGCACAATTAGATGGGATGACTGTCTGTGTGTCTTCCCACAAGTTTCACAAGTGAAAGGCCTCTTACCGCTGTGAATGACCTGATGTCG
This sequence comes from Mastigoproctus giganteus, assembly GCF_048544385.1. Taxonomy (NCBI): domain Eukaryota; kingdom Metazoa; phylum Arthropoda; class Arachnida; order Uropygi; family Thelyphonidae; genus Mastigoproctus; species Mastigoproctus giganteus. Next base: position 23,879,257 of record NC_143575.1, read on the forward strand.
GCGAAGCAGTGATGAAGTATGAAATGCTTTGTCGCAAGTGGCACATCTCAAGATATTGTGGACAGCATGAATTTTCTCGTGCTGACGAAGAGACGAAAGATTTGAAAATATCTTGTCGCAGTGCTCGCAGATGAGATCACTCCCTTTCTTATCAGTCATCGTTGTAATCAACGGCGTTCCTATTTTTTTCACCTGAAAAAAGTTCAAACTGTTTTTAAAAACCATGATAGAAAATTGTAGATTAATTGATAATTACAATTTCTGAATATTGTTCATACTAGGTAAGAAGAATATTAAGAAATTACAATGGGCACTAGAACATCATGGTAATCACTCATCTTAGGGAATATTAAATAATACAATTGACTCTTCATTCACTATTTCATTACATATTCATAAAAAATTTTCATATTTGTCTTTTTAAAAAAAGCACAAATTGGATTGAGGTTGGACAGACAAGATCATCTCTGAATAAATCCCTACTCGTATTGTCATATAACTGCGTTGGAAAATTAGATATAATTCTAATTTACCATCCCTAAAAACCTCATGTGTAGATGCAAGGTATTCATTGTTTTTTTGCGACTGTCGAAATATAAAATAAATTTTCTGTTTATACTCTGGGGTGACCACACTGTCATAGGAGTTCACAATATACAGCGAATACGAGAAACGGCACCGTATTTAGCAGCCACGGGCTTGAACCCCGGTCGCTCAAATCACACGTCCTCATGCGCCCTTGAACGTGACCGTGAAACGTACGACGGTAGACGTTATCCGTCAATATAAAAACTGTTTTGAATGTGCATCGATGATAACGCCCTCGCTGGTGGAACAGTGGTTATAAACTTTATTGCCACACTCAGTTTTAAAATTCTGATTACAAATCCCATCAATGAGGCGAGGAAATTTTAAAGGCTTTTCCACAACGTAGCTCAGTTAGTTGGTCTCAGGAACAGTTTCAGTATTTTTCCCCCTTTTTCACAAGCTCGTGTTTTAGTCCAACAAACATCGAAGCTACAAAAAAGAAAGGCAGAAACAACAGACTAACGCCTCATAGCCTTATTTATTCTGACACTTAATATGAAAACACTCTTCCACGAGCCCTCGTTGCACAGTTGGTAGAATCGCTATTCTGCTCACACCGGTACGAAAGATCTGTTTGAATCCCGCCAATCAAGGAAGACGTATTTATGGGTCTTCCTCAGATGGCTGGGATAGTCGATCTCAGGTGAATGAAGCATGGTTTTTATCCTGCTAACTGTTGAGTTTTTCGTCCAGCAAATAACAAATCGACCGCACAACACAAGCAATTTCAATTTCAGATTCAGATATAATATATATGGCACAAAATGGACTGAGTTCCTGATTCGTCTAGAACCCTTCAACGACAATAACCTTTCAATGATGGGCAACTCGTCAATTTTTCTTTTGAAGCTAACATTAAGCAAGTTAATTTTGTTAGCGAGCATTAGTAGAAATAAATGAACTGGGATTTAAGGAAAGTTGTTAAACGCAGAGTCACCTCTGCGTTTAACAACTTTCCTTAAGTCCCAGTTCGTTTATTTCGAATCTTTTCAGATGTAGAGCACTTTTACTTTTATCACGAGATAATGATATCCCGGGCGTTAACTAATCTAAATTGTGTTCATGTCCAACATTATAACGATTTCTCATATAGTTTTCTTTTCTTCTTTGTTGTTGTATTCGTTCCATTCTGCTTACGCTATCACATACATTATAGTCAAATTGTTCGGTGAGAGAAATTGGCTAGAAAATAAACTTTGTAACGAAGCCAAAATTAGATACTTTCTACAACTACTGGACTTACCAATAAGATTAGAAATGACTTTAAGTTATTCTATCAGTTATGTGTAAATCAATTGTATTTAATTAAATAATATCGATTTTGCGTACACCGAAATTTCTAGGCTTAACCGCGATAGGTTTAACGCTTTCTAAATAAGCTTTTTCATTACAAGAAATGCGAGTCTTACCTGATATATGCAATGGGTAATTCCTACAATATTTTGAAAACCTTTCTGTCAAAACTCAGAAGTTCATTTAGGTTAACGAACACAGAGCAATCACAAAATTTCAAACTCTGTTACAAAAATGCTATCCGTACGTGTATAACGGACAATTCGATCACTGACGCCACGCCACCTAACGGACGAAATCATTTCTCACTTTAATAAAAAGCAAAATAAGAAATTCCAACTGATTTTTGTGTGCCATATTTTATATAATTAATGAAAACATAAAATTGTTTCTGGGAAGAAAGAGAATGTTTATTTTGTCGGAAAGTTAAAATACAAATAAATTCGGTGTTGCCCACAAAATAATTCATTATTGTACTTGTATTCCTAGAAAGCTATTTGTTCATTTTAAAAACAAATTACATAAAATACAATTTTGTTATATATATATTGCTAATTATGTCTGTATGTATATATTATTATTATCCAAGTAAGAGCAGTATTCTTTCTATTTTTAATGCATATAAATTGTGGATACGTGAATATGATTTCTTTTTAACTGAGATCGTTCATCAGTTGGGTACACCTGCAATATTCTTTAATTTATTTATTTACAAATGTCTGAGACACGCAGAACTCTCTTTTAATTGTAAAAAGATTGCAGAGTTTAATTGTAAAGAAAAAAAAAATACATTCAATCTGAAAACACCAGGTGACTTGCAAACAAATGTGTTTTCGAATTAACTTCATCAAAAACTGACTTCAGTAAATAATATAAGGTCTTTGAGATAACAGAAGAGGAGAAAATGCACCATGTACTGGAACTTAGGAACGAGTTGAAGCTTCTGCAGACCTTTCAGGACCAAGATATCGAGGAGGAAAGAACAACTTTCTGAAAGTCATAAAGCTCGAGAAACCTATAGATAAGAAGAAATCCAAATAAGAAAACATTAGTTAAGAAACACTTGTCATGATGAACCGGATACATCAAATTAAAAGCATGATAAACACTGACAAGGACAAAGTTGAGTTTAGTAAGTTATGCAAAGCAATTGGAAAGTGACTGAGACAAGACATAAGAAATTTAACACAAGAATAGTTGAACAAGCATTAAAGAAAAACAAAGGACTTAAATCAGCAGCCATAAGTGGTAATACAGAAACACAAATGATACTGAAATGAAGAATAGCGATGGTGTACTTATAATAGCATAAATAGCAGAGAAGGCATAATTCAATTTACAGAAGACTACCATAAACAACTATATACACCAATACAAAAAAATACACCAATCAACAATAGTAATATCGAAAAATACTTTATTTCTGTCCCATATGTTGAACAGTGCCACAAACAACTTAACAGATTCTTCAAAGATACCGAATGTAAAATTGTTGCCAGACAAATACCGAAATTGCACACTATACTGAACAATCCCTCAGTCCTCTCCTCGTTCGCAAAACAAATAAATGACTTAGTATACAACATTTTTTGCGGTGATTATGAATCGTCTTATCACGGTTCTACGCGGTTTCCTCTGAATTTTCGTATAATCAACACGCGGATTCAGTTCGTGCTTCTCGTTCAGCAGCGTCAGAATTAGCCTCTAATGCCGTTAATGAAAAACGTCGTTTTTTACTTACCGAGGCCAAAATACTTAGTGTCAAACGTAATTATGCGAGACTATTAATTGCAGAAACCGTAGAAATTAAATTGTATGAGAATTCTGTTAATGTTCACCGTCCATATCTAATTTCCGTCTCGTGGTCCTGTACGTGCATGCATGAGGACATATAATCCTTATTTAAGTTCCATGCTCACCCCTATTCGGCAATTTTCATTCCTGTGATCACGACATACGGTCGAAAAGCATTGTCAGTTTCGAGGAAGTAAAATCGTTTTGCATTTTATTCGCTGAATTAAATTTTTACTTAATTTTTAATTGCTTTAAATTGATTTTTAATTGTGTTCATTTCATTTTTAATTATTGTTATTTATTTCTTACTGTAATGTAAGATTTTCGATTTTTTTCATTCTTTTCGTTTTAATTTCTGGAGAGTATTATACGGAAGTGTTCTACGTATCATATTGAGGTAAACTTCTCTTATTCCTTTACAAATATAAGGAATTATATAAGGAGCGAGGGAATAATGCCAGTAGTGGAGAAGTTTTGGAGCAATTTTCGGATCTCTGCAGTCTGCAGAGACCTCTCGTGAATTCAAAGATATCCGCCAGGCTGAAGGTTACCTTATCTGTTTTGCTGATGGTATTAATATAATTGAATAGATTATTTGAACACCGAGTGCCTTAGGTTTTAGTTTCTCATCAACTACCTGCTGAGATCATAACATTTTCTACTTCGTAGTTATAATTACATATCATTCTAATATCCCGATAAGTAAAAACATCATGTGTGGATGCCATTTTTTGTGCAACTGTCCAAATATGACATTGAAGAATAGTTTTCAGTGTAAAACTACACTGGTCTTCAAACAAAGTGCATCACCTAGGACTTTCACATTTCTCACCACGTTTCGCGATGGTATGTTACATTAATGACTATCATCACAAATAGAAATATAAACAAAAGATATTTATTAAGAGTTAAGGCAAAGGTAAGTAATAGGTGCTCTCAAAATATTCCAAAATGAGCATTTCAACCTTTATACAAAAGTTTTGGTAACTCACGACGATTATGGCTGAAATGTTATCAGAAGCATTCAATTTGCTTCAGTTTATCATTTGAAATGAAAAACAAAATGAAACGTTCACCAGGTGCAAACTAATATTTAGTTGAACCGTCTCTGGACCTGATGATAGCTGCACCCCGTCAAGGCATTGAAAAGATCAATTTCTGAAGATAATCAACTGATAGATCGTGGTTCCAAAAACGAATTATGAAGTTCACGAAGGGTCTTTGGTTTCTTTCTGGCAACTGCAGATTCTACACGCTGGATGCCAACAGTTCACCATACGATTCAGGTCTGGCCGTGCTGTTTCCTGGCCAGCTAATAGTTGTAATGGACCGTTCTTGCAACCATTTTTTCTCCTGTAACAAATGGAAACACATTACTGTCGAACCTCTAATGCAGAAATGAAGCTAAAGTGCCTACTTACACTTTTCGCCCGATGACAAGAATCAGAGTCGCCCTGAAAGAAGCAGTTACTTGCCTGGTTGAAATGGTCTCTAACGGTTGGCACCAATTTGCCTTCCAATATAGCCAGGTATCCATTGGAATTTACGGAACCTTTTATAAACTACAGGTGATACGAAATGGACCCCCATCATTTGGCTGGTAGGGCAAACGTTTAGAACGAATGAATGTGTGGAAACGGTTTTTTTTTTTTTTTTTTGGGCTGATGCTTGATTAGCTTGCTTTCTTGCGTCCTTTTCCTCTATTAATGTTATTTGCCTTTGAATAAGAATTACTTTTAGTTTCTGATTAATTTTAAACATAACTTGTACTCAAATTGAGATTTTAATAACGTTTGTCAAGTTTCAGTTCCTTTATTTTGACTCTCTCTCAGGTCTATTAGTGTTCTCTCAGATTTACTTTTTGTCAAATTAACTATAATAATAAAATATGTTTTCTATTTATACTCCGAGACGATCTCGTGGTCAGCGGCGTTTACAAGATAGAGAGAATACAAGAAACAGCACCCAATTTAGTAGTGACGGGCTTGAATCTTGGCTGCTCAAAGCACGTGTACATGCATCTGTATTATAGATATAATTTTCATATTCTTCTCTGCACACAAACGTTAAGTGAGTATTCAAAATTTTTAATGGTGTTTTAAGGTTTGGGGTGCCGATTTTTTGCACACTGGCGCCAAATATCACGGATCGGTCGTGTGACCCAGACCGCTTCCACCAGCATGAGAGAACCCGTGATTATATTCACTGTGCTATTAGCACTTACCCAGAAGTCCACCAAACGTTTTATGGAATTCGTCTTGGATGTCTACACAGCGTAGTAGCAAATTTTGTCTTTCATAATTCTTCGCGGATAGGAATTGAGCTGTGTTGTCATCTGCAATGATGTCATAGCTATGACTTCGTGTAGCCGGTTGGTACAATCACCCTTTTCCCCACACCTGGTGAAAAGTTCGAATCCCATCAACAAGACTGGTATTATTATAAGTCTTTTTCAAAACGAGGCTGGATTAGTCTGTCTTCCGAGAGAGTAGCGTGGTTTTTTTCTCCCGGAATCTCGGGTATTTCATCCAACGAAACAGCAAATAACCAACAAAACACACGCAATTTACAGACATATTACATATACGAAGGAATATGGCCTAATTTGTTGAAGTGCTAAAACCCCTACAAAAAATGACCCCAACTAACCTGTCCTTCACGTTCACTTAGATTTGACTGTTGGCTCATGCTTACATTGTGTTGCAGAGGCATGTACAAACTAAAATCGACTAAATCACCTCTCTGTTCTTGTGGCGCCGCAGAAGACTGCGAACATATTTTATACCATTGTCATCAATACCTAGATTTTCGACAGAAGCTTCATCACTTCACTAGTATCACTGTCCCGGGAAATGAGCCGGTCTTCCTGAGCACCAGAGAAAATTTTCAGTCCCTGCAAGACTTCGTTCGTAATGCTTTTGATCGCCGCAGATGCTTTCTCACTCAACTACGGAATACTTCCTAGCCTTCATAGTGGAGACTCCTGCTTGTACTGGCTTTTGGCCAGTGCAGGATCAGATATATATATATGTCTTCTCTCCAAGAATTCAAAAAAAGTTTACAGGATAACCATCTATGTTCAAATAATCAGTTCGGGTTTAAAAATATTTCTTCAACGGAAGACGCGATTGCTTCCATCAAGAACTATGTGGAAAACTCCCAAGCTAAGTACGTGTTGGCAGTGTTTGTTCGCTTTGAGGGTGCTTTTTGACTCCTGATTTTATCTCTAAGTTTACCTTAGAGATAAAATCAAAACTTTTACTGCCTCAATAATAAGAATATCAAAGAAAGAACGGGGACTTAGCAAAAGGATCGTTTTTATACTATAAAACAATATTTCTGCCAATGGTTTCATTCGCGGAAACCATTATTATCATAGAGTAATAACAGTTAAAATGAAAAATTTCTCTTTAAAGATCCATGTTATTATCTGTTTTAAAATCCCCTAGAACTTTATCAAACAACGCATTACAAGTCCTAGCAGGAATCATTCCCCTGGATCTGTATATCGAATTGAAAGGGATGTCGGGTCGACTTAGGAAAGGTTTGGCTTCGAAACTAATGGGAATGACATCTGATCCACGAATGAGGTCAAACAAGAGAAAAAAGATTGTGGGAACATGTGACATCTGCGTGGCAGGACCGGCGGAATGCCAACGAACATGGAATAGTTACGAGGCAATTTATAACCAAAGCAGAATTCTTGGTTTGCTCATTTGATGAATACAACGTACTTATTAACGGGACATGGCTTCCTCAGAGCCAAGTTACATGAAAGTGGACTTGAGCCAGACCCTTACTGCACTTGCGGGGGTTTGGAAACTTCGTCATGTTTTATTCGACTGCCCACATTATCTTCAGGCACGTCTAGAGTTGGTTATCAGCGTACCGGATCTGACAGAGGATAATGTAAGTCCCTTGCTCGAAAGCAGTAGGAAATTTAATGTTTTACAGACATGTTCAGTGACTGTTTTTAAAAGAAGACTAGAAATAAGATCCCTTCACCCACGAGGAAATTAGAAATTGGTGTACAGGTAAATTATTAATCAAACATACTAAGAATATTTGATTAGTTTCTCAGTTGCAGATCGGATGCTTGGATAGAAAATAAATGGAAGGATATACAGTGACCCTCAGGTATTAACAGGATCCTCTAAAGAATGATGATTGTTTCTGGGGGATCATAACTGAAACTAAAAACTAAGGAACTGGATGGAGACATAGTTTACAAGCATAACTGCTTCTGAAATTTATATAGTTAAACCTAGTGACCTTGTGTGGTCTTGTGACATCTAGATTTGTGACCTCAGATATGAACTACAACACTTGAAAACTTCAAGAACTTAATGGAAATGTTTTTCACAACGTGAACTTTTGAAAGTGAAAATACGCCATTTGCTTATCCATGGACTGTCATTGGACTTCCAAATCATACACAAGATCTAGTTTAGGATTCTCGAGAAAAAGAGAATAATTAGGAGTCTTCAACAACTTGAAGAGAATCACCAGAAGAAGAGTTTTTAAGGCTTATGCTGGCACAGAAACGAGAAGACTACTGGGACTGACTTCTTTGTTGAATGAAATAAAACTGGACAGTTTACCTCGTGACTTCATTTGACAATAAGAAAATGTATTGACAATATTTCGACTGTGGTTCAATAGACTAAGACCTTAGGAAATCATGTATATATGTTAATATAATTGTTACAATTCTTTTGCCAGAACATCCTTCTAGCTTTGGAGTGGTTGGTCCTGTTGACATGGGACAAAAATTACATATTTCCTAAGAACAGGAGTGTTTGGTTGAGAAACTCAGACTATATATGTATATAACGACTAGTTTTTTTTTTTTTTTTGCAACCCCGCTCACAGGTATGAGCAACCTGGGAGCGGGATTGCAAGCACCCACCGGTAATGCACTACCACTTGCGGGGTGCGAGATTTAAATCTTGTAAATATTAATTAGTGTATATATATCATGAGAAAGTACATAAATTTGTGTGTAAATAAATGGAATGGAGTCACTATCCTAAAAAGTGTCCGGCCTTGACCTGATAGAAAATGCAGTCATCGCTAGATTTCATGAGTTCTATGCTAATGATTTGTTAAATCTTTACAAGTGCCTCTTGGAAGGCATATCCTCAACTTCTGGAAGCAGTCACTGCCCAAAATTATTCAAGAACCGAATGCCCACCCAAGAGTGTACCGCCCAATCTCTCAGTTAGCCAACCTGGGAAAGCTGTTTGAAATAATGATTGGTCCTAGAATCCAAACTATACTTAACTCATAGAACTTTTCATCCAACTCGCAGTATGTTTTAAAGAATGGGTCCTTTGCAGTCCTTGTAAAACATTGCATACATTTCACGGCAGTCTATGAGAGGGCAATCTTTCTGGATTTTGAAGGTGCTTTTGATGGGAGAGTGCCCTCAGGTCCCTTAGACTGGCAAACTGCAATCAATATCTTTCGAGAATCATAATATTCTACTTCAGTAACAGATCAACTCAGGTCATTGGCCCACACCTGTCATATTCAAAATTCATAAACAGAGGTTGCCCGCATGGGGGGGGATGCTAGGACCACTCTCCATTGGAATCCATACTTGACCAGTGGCTCACCAGAAGCTTTGACAACTACGTCAATTTCGTCTACGCAGAAGACTTGATTATCTGCATTGCAGAAAGATCCAGGAAGACCTTTGAGGGCAGAGCGATGATTGTCCTGGACGACCTGAACCCACAGATAAATTAAAAATATCAAACAGAAGAATAAAGCAATTTTTGTGTTTGACACAAACACAAAAAAAACAAATCTTCAAAAACAGGTTGGATTACCGCAGACCCCCTAAAGTGCTTATTCACGGGAAGCAAAATCCATATATGGCACTGTGGCATTACATTGGACGACAGGTGCTCAGTTTCCAACCACACGTGAACAGTTTAGAAACAAAACTTTCAGGAACTATAAGAAGGTTTCTTGAAGCTCGAGGTATAGTGTTTATAGATTGGGTGTCACATTGGGTGCGTGACCTTCTGGCACCGACCCAACGCTATAAGTGTTTAAGCTACGGTCACGTAGCAAAGTACTGTAAAGCAGATGAGTTCTTCAGCCACTGTGCAGGGCCAAGCCCCTCGTTTAAAGACTGCAATAAGCGAACAAACCCGCCACAGTACGCCAACTGTTGGCGGAGGAAGTCCCCTTCTGCGGAATTGTCACCGTCCTCCCCAAAAATGGGTGGAAAAATGCCCGGGTTCGAATCCAGTGAATGACGCGACGAACTAATGGACTTTTTCGCTCAGTGTCTGAGTTAGTCAGTCTCAGGTGTAGTAGAAACGTTTTTCTCCCAGAAAGTGGGATTTTTCGTCCAGCAAAACAGACAAATCGACCATAGAACACAAGCAATTAACAGATATTAGACACACAGTACGGCATATGAATTTAATTATTCGGGTGGCCTAAAAATAATATATAATAGTCCCCTTCTGCAGCCGACCGGGCTAGCCAGGTGGGTAAAGTGCCTGGCTGGCAACCCAAAGGTCGCGGATTCGAATTCCGCCTCGGGCGGATCAAATTACTGCAAAAACCTTCGGAAGGTGCACTATGGCCACAGAAGCCGATGCACCAACAACTACCAAAAAAAAAAAAAAAAAAAAATCCCCTTCTGCAGATGCAGCAGTTCATAGAATATGTCCAGATCATGCAAGGGCAGTTGACATCCTTAGACGGTGACAATTCCACTGTGCTACACGCGCGGTATTGGATCTCGCCATGATGTCCATCATAACCTGAAAAGTCATCAGTCATACTGCATGATGGAAGAGATAGGAAGGGTTGACCGGAGCTTAGCTCAGGAGACTAAACATGGGTTCCACCACTTCAAGCCTCCAATAAGCAGAGTTATCTACCACCTAGTGGTAGATGACTTGCGTTAAACAGTTAACTTGTGTTATAGTTAAACAGCGGTTAAACTGTTCCACCCAACACAAGATATTTCAGACATAATACATACGGCGCAATGTGGACTAAATTGGTGGTTCGTCTAGAAGCCTTCATCAAATGTTACAACAATACTACTTCAATTTTTCTTCAGAATCTTACATTAAGCAAGTTAATTTTGTTAGCGAGTATTACAGAAATCACTTCTGCGTTTAAAAAAGCATCCTTAATCCTCAGTTCCTTTATTTCGGCTTTCCCAGATGTACTTTTTCTCAACATAATTATTATGTAACGGGCGTTCATTAGTGGAAATTGTGTTCGTGTCCAACGTTATTATGATTTCTCATATATATATATTTATTTATTATGCCTTTCTGATTGTATTCATTGCATTCTACGTAGGCCATCACAAACGTTATAGGGACGTTGTTAGTGCAAGAAATTATATATAGAGTAAAGCAAAATACTTGGAACGACAAGTGAATTTACGGTGGAAATTCAGATGTTGGGTACCCCTCTGTTACTTAGACTAAAAATCAGGAAGATGGCAGGTGTCAGTTTCCCCCGCCCCCTGCTCCTAGGTTGACATGCCTAGGGTGTTTCTCCCCCCATTTGCAGCTGTTTTAAAATCGGGAACTCGTTTTCCCGATTTTAACTACTGTTCCGGAGAAAATATTGTAGTCGGAGAAAGAAGTAATGCAGGTGCATTTACACTAGACTGCAGTAATAGATTACACACAACATGGGTTTGGTAAGGGGCAATCTTATACCAATTTGATTAGATATTATGATGTGGTAATAGAGGAACTGGATCCAAAAAATAAATTTGATATCGTGTACTTGGATTTCTGGAAAGCTTTCGGTACGATTGCACGCACATAAAAGACTGATAAAAAAAAACGTCATATGAACGCTGAAAAACAAATTCATTTTGAATGGACATGTAGAATGGATATTGCTATGCCTGGACATGTATAAGGGAGTTTGCTACTGCTCATCTATTCGTGCCACAGAATAGATGCATTTACTCATCAATTCTGTTGAATCAAACACTACTAGCGCAGATCTTAGCTCACGAAGTAATCAAAGAGTTGACTGTAGGTGTGCAATGCGATGCCCAAGGTGCACATACATGTACGATTAGATTTAAGTCTACTGATCGTGATGGCCACGCAGTCGTTGGATGTCTTCAGTTTCAAGATGTTCCTCCACCACTTGAGCTCTATGTTGATTATTATTCCGCCCCACACGAAAACACTGCCTCCACCGTAAGTGTCCCTATCTTTGATGTTGGAGGGATGGTACCGCATTGGTCGTTGTCACCAGATCAAATAATAGGTAGAATCTGTTCGTACGTTAAAACGGGACGCATCAGAGAAGAGGACTGTATCCAATTTTTTCCCGCTTTACAGTAAGCTTCACGAGTTACACCACGTTTTCTGCGTGTTCTGTTAATTTTGTCGAGCAGTGTATTTTATGAAATATAAACAATTAAAAAACAAAATTTGAATTATCTAATTAATAATATAATACTATCTGGTATCGCTTGCTTTTTAATGCGTTATATTTGAAGAACAAAAAAGTGTTAGCACGCTCTATGAATTTTATGCAATTTATCTAGATAATTATGAAACCCGAAATATTAAGCAAAATAGTAAGAATGTTTTCTTCTGCAAAAACCAAAAAAGAGCAATTTTTGTATTTTGTTAATTTAATAAATAAATTATATGCATTCTAGTAAAAATCTTATTTTCATGTTCTACTGTACACAAAGGTAAAGTGAGTATGCAAAATTTTTGTGGGAGAAATGAGGAATTGAAGCGCCGATTTAATGCACACCAGCACCAAATATTACTGACTGGTCCTATACCCAGACCTTTTCCAGGTAGCGTTTAGGAAAATGTGATTATGTGCACTGTGTTATGCACAGTTACCCAAAAGTCCACGAAACGTTGTGTGGAATTCATGTCGGGTGAGTGAGAGGAGGCAATGACACAAAGCACAATAGAGGGCATAGCAACATGTTTTGTCTTCCATGATTCTTTATGGGCGAAGGTATAGCTGTGACGCCATGTAAAATGTCAAAGCAACAGTGACTTCATGTAACATAGTTCGCATTATCACCGTCCTTCTCATACCAGGCGGAAAAGAACTGAGTTGGAATCTCGTCAATGACGAGAGGAATTTTTATGGGCCTTTTTCACAATGTGGCTGAGTTAGGGCTCAGGTGAAGGTAGCAGGGTTTTTTGGTCAATTTTCTTATTTCTTCCAGCAAACAGTAAATCTACCACAGAACACACGCAGTTTACAGAGAGTATATAAGGGACGATATGGCCTTAGTCGCTAATGATCCTAAAACCCAATAACAACAATTCTTGCATATCACAAATATTAACCTCAACCTCTGAGCAGTCCAAGAGACATCAACAAGAACTGGTGCCAACTAACCTGTTCTTCACTTTCACTTAGATCACGCTGCTCGTGATCTAAGTGAAAGTGAAGTGTTGCACAAGCATCAACACAAAACACACCTCATCGGGCGCCTCAGTCTACATGAGGATGTTTAATGACAGCACCATTATACGACAAAACGTATGCTGAGATAGTTAAGTAGAGAAGATCACATATCTTTAATAGTTATAACAGGTCTTTTATCCTTTATTGCATATCACAAATATTGCCCTTTAAAAAAAAAAATTATAAAATATAAGGGGGCTTCGTCCTCTGCTCGCTGCGCCCGCTTCTTTTGATAAAATAAAATACTTACAGAAGCTTTCGACACTGTGTGTCTCTTCCTCAGCTATTAATACATTACTATATCTATATAATATCGGTGTAGATACAGCACAGACAGCTCTTAAAAAAACTACGATAGTAGTATAAAAGGTATCAATTCATTTATATTTCATATTGTGCTCATCCTTCTCAACGAATTACCATGAATTGCACATCCTCGAATAAGTAAATCTTCACTAATAGAGAAGACTATTGTCAATTATTCTCGGTGGGCACCTCTACCCTGACTGCACCGTTTCAAAGCTAGTTGGCTTTTCATCGGTGGGTGCCTTTCACACTACGATCATAGTTTTTCTTTAAGAGTTGTCTATGGTGAATCTACACCGATATTTTATAGATACAGAATCTTAAATTCTTAAAATGTTATGCCTTGTTGCATTTAAATAAATACATTACATATGGAAATCAAATTCTGTAAAATCTAATATCACCCTTGCCATGAATTATAATTCTAACAGGTGTTCTTGTGCCCCCAAACTTCTTTCAAACTCACAGTAGACCTAAAGCATTTTACTATTTAACAGAGTCTAAAAAAAAAAAACTCAAAAGAACTCAAAAGAAAAGAAAAGTCCAATTAAAAACACGTATAAGGGGTTAACTACATCCTCTTCCGTGTTTTTTATTCCAACTACTTCTGTTTTTAGAGGGGGGGGGGGGGAAGTCCCATCACATGGACTTCCCGAAAAGTAGACTCTTCAGAAATTCAAGTCCAATGCAACAACTGTGCTCTCTCTTTTGCAGTTCCCAATAATTTTCATATTTTATGTAACTATAACTAAAATCTAGATCTGTCGAAATTAGACTACTAACGTTATAAAGAATCCGTTTATTACACAATAAAACATATTACAGAATATAAAAGTTAAATATTAGAGAATATGAGAAAATTATAAAGAAAACAAATGAAATCTTAGAAAATTAATAAAATACATAGACAAGATGAAACGTAACACTAAAATATAAATAACATATATAGAAAAGGAAAGAAGCTTGAATTGGTAAATTAAGGTGAACCAATAATGGCGAACAATAATATTATTATTATTTGTAATGAAAGGCAATTTGCCTCAAATAAACAAATTTTAGTGATTAACAGATCATAAAATTTGATCCGAACATTGAACACAAATGCATGTTGAAGGGACATTTATTCAGAATGGAGTTTCCGGTGCTTATACAAGCTGGATGTAAAAGAAAATGCTTTTCCACATGTTGCACACGTGAAGGGTTTTTCTCTGGTGTGGACTCTCATGTGAGCAGTAAGATAGGAAGACTGTGAAAACGTTTTTTGACAAAATTCACACGAAAAAGGCTTCTCACCAGTGTGGATTCTCGTGTGGCTCACATAGTTTTGTCGATATGAAAATGCCTTTTCACATATTTCACAAGAATAGGGCTTTTTCTTAAAATGCACACTCTTGTGACTTCTTAAATATGATGCATTACTAAATGTCTTTTTACAGTTGTCACAAGAAAACGGCCTTTCCCCAGTGTGGATCCGTTTGTGTTTTAATAGATATGATCGGTCCGAGAAGGATTTTCCACAATATTCGCACGTGAATGGCTTCTCTTTGGTGTGACTTCTGAGATGGCTTAAAAGGACTGAATTTCTTGAGAATTTTCGATCACAAATATCACATTGAAAAGGCTTCTCACCAGAGTGAATCTTCATGTGGCGTGCAAGGTGGTGCTTTAGGGAAAATCTTTTATCACAAATGTCACAACAAAAAGGCTTTTCCCCTGTGTGGAGTCTCTTGTGCACAGTGATAGAGGATAACCTGCTGAATGTCTTCCCACAAGTTTCACAAGTGAAAGGCCTCTTACCGCTGTGAATGTCCTCATGTCGGCGAAGCAGCGATGAAGTACGAAATGCTTTGTCGCAAGTGGCACATCTCAAGATATTGTGGACAGCATGAATTTTCTCGTGCTGAAGAAGAGACGAAAGGTTTGAAAATATCTTTTCGCAGATGAGATGACTCCCTTTCTTATCAGCCATCGTAGTAATCAACGGCGTTTCTATTTTTTTCACCTGAAAAAAGATGAAACTGTTTTTAAAAACCATGGTAAAAAACTGTAAATTAATTGATAATTACAATTTCTGAATATTCTTCATTCAAGGTAAGAAGAATATTCAGAAATTGTAATGGGCACTAGAACATCATGGCAATCACTCATCTTAGGGAATATTAAATAATACAATTGACTCTTCATTCACTATTTCATTACATATTCATAAAAAATTTTCATATTTCTCTGTTTAAAAAAAAACACAAATTGTGATTACCTTATTGTGTTTATTGAGGTTGGTCAGACAAGATCATCTCTGAATAAATCCATACTCGTATTGTCATATAACTGCGTTCCCGTTAATACTATCCTTTATTTCTTCTTTAACCTCTGATTCCATTATTTTCTCTGGAAGAGAATTCAAGCTGACCACTTCTTCGTCTTTCCATGTACCTTACTGGAGAACACTGGAGACAATTCTACATCTCTACAGTTTGTACAGACCTCTCGTGAATTCAAGGATAGCTTGATGGCTGAAGGTTCAATTATCTGATTTCCCCTTGGTATTAATATAAAAGAATAGATTCTTTCAGCTCTGATGTTTCAGGTTCTCGTCCACTGCCCTCTCAGATACCATTAAATCATCTAATTCGCAATTATAATTAGATATAATTCTAATTTGCCTCCCTAAAAACCTCATGTGTAGATGCAAGGTATTCATTGTTTTTCTGCGACTGTCGAAATATAAAATAAATTTTCTATTTATACTCTGGGGCGACGACACTGTCACAGGAGTTCACAATATACACCGAATACGAGAAACGGTACCGTATTTAGCAGCCACGGGCTTGAACCCCGGTCGCTCAAATCACACGTCCTTATGCGCCCTTGAACGTGACCGTAAACCGTCGACGGTAGACGTTATCCGTCAATATAAAAACTGTTTTGAATGTGCATCGATGATAACGCCCTCGCTGGTGGAACAGTGGTTATAAACTTTATTGCCACACTCAGTTTTAAAATTCTGATTACAAATCCCATCAATGAGGCGATGAAATTTTAAGGGCTTTTTCACAACGTAGCTCAGTTATTTGGTCTCAGGAACAGTTTCAGTATTTTTCCCCCTTTTTCACAAGCTCGTGTTTTAGTACAACAAACATCGAAGCTACCAAAGAAAGGCAGACACAATAGACTAAGGCTTCATAGCCTTATTTATTCTGACACTTAATATGCAAACACCCTTCCACGAGCCCTCGGTGCACAGTTGCTAGAATCGCTATTCTCCTCACACCGGTACGAACGATCTGTTTGAATCCCTCCAATCAAGGAAGAACTTTTTATGGGTCTTCCTCAGATGGCTGGGATAGTCGGTCTCAGGTGAATGAAGCATGATTTTTATCCCGCTAACTGTTGAGTTTTTCGTACAGGAAATAACAAATCGCTCGCGGAACACAAGGAATTTCAGATTCAGATATAATATATATGGCACAAAATGGACTAAGTTCCTGATTCGTCCAAAACCCTTCAACGACAATAACCTTTACATGATGGGCAACTCATCAATTTTTCTTTTGAAGCTAACATTAAGCAAGTTAATTTTGTTAGTGAGCATTAATAGAAATCACCTCTGCGTTTAATAACTTTCCTTAAGTCCCAGTTCGTTTATTTCGACTCTTTTCACATGTAGAGCACTTTTACTTTTATCACGAGATAATGATATCACGGGCGTTAACTAATCTAAATTGTGTTCATGTCCAACATTATAACGATTTTTCATAATTTTTTTTTTCTTCTTTGTTATTGTATTCGTTCCATTCTGCTTACGCTATCACATACATTATAGTCACATTGTTCGGTGAGAGAAATTCGCTAGAGAATAAAGTTTGTAACGAAGCCAAAATTAGATACTTTGAACAACTACTGAACTTACCAATAAGATTAGAAATGACTTTAAGTTATTTCTATCAGTTATTTGTAAATGAATTGTATTTAATTAAATAATATCGGTTTTGCGTACACCGAAATTTCTAGGCTTAACCCCGATAGGTTTAACGCTTTCTAAATAAGCTTTTTTCATTTCAAGAAATGCGCGTCTTACCTGATATATGGAAGGGGTAATTCCTACAATATTTTGAAAACTTTTCTGTCAAAACTCAGAAGTTCATTTAGGATAATGAACACACAGCAATCACAAAATTTCACTCTGTTACAAAAATGATATCTGTAGCTGCATAACGGACAATTCAATCACTGACGCCTCGCCACCTAACGGACGAATTCATTTCTCGCTTTAATAAAAAGCAAAATAAGAAATTCCAACTGATTTTTGTACAATGTATGCCATATTTTATGTAATTAAGTAAAACATAAAATTGTTTCTGGGAAGAAACAATTTTATGTTTTGTCGGAAAGTTAAAAGACAAATAAATTTGGTGTTGCCCACAAAATAATTCATTATTGTACTTGTATTCCTTGAAAGCTATTTGTTCATTAAAAAAAAAAAAAAATTACATAAAATACAATTTTCTTATATACATTGCTAATTATTTGTGTATGTATATATTATTATTATCCAAGTAACAGCAGTATTCTTTCTATTTTTAATACGTATAAATTGTGGAAATACGAATATGATTTCTTTTTAACTGAGATCGTTCATCAATTGGGTACACCTGCAATATTCTTTAATTTATTTATTTACAAATGTTACCCCGCTCGGTAGGCTTTGGTAGTTTCCCCTCTTACTCAAGTATCCCTGTTCTTCCGTTATCTTTTTAACCTACGCAAGTTCTAGGGTGTGGCCGCATTAGAACTAGTCAGTCTGGGGATAACACATACTTTTTTATTATGAGTATAGTTAAGTCATATTTAACACTTTTCTTTTGGTTGGCCATCTTAATTTGCTTTAATGTGTTCATCTCGCCTATATGGAATATAGTTCTGTTTATCGTCTAGTGGTTTTTATAGGACAGTTTCATATACCCTCAAGATGTAGAGGGAGAATGTCTCTTTCCCTTTCCCCATCTCGCAGTTTGAACTTTAGCGTTGCATTTATCGAGTAATTAAGTAATTAACTTGCTCGACACCGCAGTTACCTCTTAATCATGTTTTAACGTTTAGCTTTACTACTTTAGTGGTTGAATGTGAGGTTTCGGCAGTAAAAGAAGAAACTTGAATAACACAGAAACATAACAGAGTTTAATATAACAAGAGAGAATTTTACATACTTCATTCAAAGAATATACTAAGTCTTTTCATTAATTAGATATTTCATTAACAAGGTATTTCATCAAAATATTCCATTGAACATGTCCAGCAGTTATAAGATGAAGCTTTTTAACTTTAAGGTTTTTCATCTTCAGTTCCAGTAGTTAACTTTCAATAGGTTCAGGTTTAGAAATTAGAAAGGAAACATTCTAATGGTACCATGATTACTATCATTTTTGCACTTCATATTCATATCATTTTAACTTACCAGCTCTAGAGATCACACGGAGCCGATCAGTCAATGGCTCTCCTCGGTCGGCTCGGCAAAACAACGGTCAGCTTCTGGCTGGGCTCTTCGGTCCTTCCTTTCTTGTCCTCCTGTTCCTCTCCGTCCGTCGTCTCTTGACGATGACTCTTCTCGTCCGACTCCCTCCGTCCGATGATCTTTCTCCTTGTGAGGGTCCGCTTTTTATGTCCCAAGCCCGCCCACACTGTTTATACAAAACTTCTTTCTCATTGGTAGGAGCCGAGTCTTAAGATGCCTGATGTTTTCCCATGATGAGTCATGGAAAAGCACTGGGTTCAAAGAGGTATCTCTCGCCACCTCTCGAATTTTCCAGCGACACGTGGAGCCACTCTACCATCTCCCTTTGGCCTAATTTGCATCTTACATGAATGCATCCATCCGGTGTTTACAAAAATCTTACTTTACATTTGCAAGTGGCTAACTGCGATAGCTGTTGCCGGCTAAAGGTTGTAGGCCTCTTTAATACGTATTTATTACGTAGTTATAGCGACTGATTCGATTATATTTAGCAAAATATGCGGTTTTACACTTTGCCTTGAACTTTTCATTTGGTACTTAAAGTACTTATATCGAAGCTTTTGAAAAAGATCTAGATACGACGGGTACAGAAAATTCAGTCGTGGGAACTTTAAAAAAATAGGAAAGGGCAGAATTAGCGCTATAACATCTTCCTCTGCTCCCTCTTCAGAATTGAGACTGGGGAACTTAAAATAAAGTTCCGTTTCTCAATTCTGAACCGCGAGCACAATTTACCTAACAAATGGTTCCTTTCTTTACACTGGAATCACAATAATATTATAAGCTCTAAATGATGCTGGTATTTGGCTAAGCCCAACAAACTTATTACCTGGTTTCAAAATAATAATACACATTAATAATACAAATCAACTCTAAATGATGCTGATATTTGGCTATGCCAACAAACTTATTACATGGTTACAAAATAATAATACACATGAATAATACAAATCAGAAGATGAGAATATTATATTTTTGATATAACCACCATTAATTTCTTCTGGGTAACACAAGTGGATGATCCTCACAGATTATCGCGCACACTGTAATAAGATGTATCACTTCTTTTCCCATCTTCATTGTCTTCTCGAGTGTTCACATTACACACATTTTAAAGTTCGTCCAATCAAAAACATCATAGTATTTTGTTGGTCAGCTGGGTTGTAGTATCTTTCTCTGTCTTTATGATTCACACAATACTTTCTCGTTTTCCTCAGAGCATAACACATTGATCATGAAAAAAAAAAAAAAATAAATAAACAAGAGTTAGAATATGCCCTTGTTATAGTATATATATATATATATATATATATATATATATAAGTATTTATCAAAAGGTTAATATGTAAATAACATTGATCAATCAATCAAATTAATTTTCCAGAGATTAAACTTTCATAAATATCAGTATTTCTATAATTCTTTCACAATTACAAGTATTTTTTTTTTCTAACAAGGTAATTCTATTAAAACACTTCATATGATTGTTAATAGAAGTACATCTAAATTGTCAATATGTTCAAAGTCTTAAACGTCCTAATTCACTTGAATATTTTATTTCTTGTCTTCTTTCGGGATGATGAGTTCCTGCACACACACACACACACACACACACACACACAGTTTGAGGATTCATTTAAAGAGAAAAGAAAAAAAAAAAAAAACACTTCCGAAGCTTATCCGAGGAAAAGAGAAAAGATTACTCCTTCTCTTTATTCCAGGTTGGCAACGCTCATACGGTCAATGTCATTTTCACTATAATAGACTTGGTAGGTGCATGTTTGATTTGGGATTTCCATATTGATACTCCCACACTTCCACAATACCGCACCTAGTGTGATTATGATCAACACTATGGCTGGAATTCCTAAAGTAAAGTACAAGGCTTCACGAGACCAATTGCGTTCTAAGTGGATGAATAACTTTAATTGTCCCCACTGGTTCCACACAAAACATTCATAAAAGCCAAACTGTTCTGCTCGTACCGAGCCGATGTTAAGAGTACTGATTACATCTCGTTGATTCCATACTTCCAAGTGAGTAGTTAACAGCTCATTAGTCATGAAATCTTTTCCAGGTCACATTATCTAGAGGTGGAACATGTTTAAACACACACTGTAACTGAACATCGTCTCCTAAACTTGCTAGATGTGTTTTACAGTTTCCTTCCGGTGATCCTTTTATATAAATTAGTGCGTCGTCTTTCACTAAAGGATAGTTTGAGATTTCTGCTGTGCAAGTGTAGCGACCTGATGTTTGACGTGACATCTTAGGAATTGATAAAGTGGAAATGATACTGCTTTGAATAATCTTCTCTTCGAAATACCATTTCACTACTGGAAGTGGATTTCCTTTAAATTCACACTGTAGCAAAACTGGATTTCCTTGGATTGTAGCAATATCATTCAATTTGGATATGAGGATGGGTCCATAAGACACTGTCATTACGAAGGAGGCTTGGGCTGTTCCCAGTTCATTCCGAACTGAGCAGGTGAAGTTGTCGTTATGATTTGTTCTCATAACACTTAATTTCAAGAGAAGCGTTTCCTTGTTTTGTTAGTAGTTCTCTGTTTTTAAACCATTCGTAGGCGAAGACATCTGGGTTTGCTCTGGCTTCACATTTCAGTTTGAACCGATCATGTTCTCGTGCGATTTTTGAGGTTGCTTTCATAGTGACTCTTGGCTTATATTTCACTATGACTGTAATTGAGATCATCATAGGGTGCAAATAGGTTACACGATTAGCGACACAGGTAAATGCTTTCTTATCGTACTCTGGTGATAAAGTGGTTATCCATTTCAAATAAGTGTTTACTCTTATTTTGTCTGACCATAATTCCTGACTGGCCTGTACTGATCCATCGATGTGATTGCCGTCAAAATGAATCCATCTCAAAACAAAGTGGGAGATTGAGTTTTTTTTTTTTTCTCTCATATATTTATTTCAAAAACCTAAAATATTAGAATCAGAACTAAGCATGTTTTTTTCTGATGGTCTGATTAGATAGGTTCTTTTTCAGGAGGAGTGAGAAGACGATTATAAACTTTCTTGGTTACTTCTTCCTCTTCTTCCCTCCTATATTTTTTTTTGAAGAAAGAAAAAGAAGAATCCTTCACTCAACATCTGAATGTTGATCTGCTTTTATTCATCTCTCTTAACTTTAGATATACAAAGTGAGAGAGAGAACCTACCCTAATTGCTTCTTCCTCCTTCCGATTTTTACATAATTTGATGATTCTTATAGGAAAACTACAGTATTTGCTGAGTGTTTAAAACGAACCAGAGGTATTGTTTATAATCTAAATTCATCAAGGTAACTCTAGCTTTGGTGTATAATTTACACGGACGTGACAAATCTGCATCACACTCCCTGCAGTCGTTCTCACCGTTTTTCCAGTAGTCAGTCCTGCTAATGTCATTTTCCACACACTTTTTACCATTAGAAACATATCTTTTATTGTCTGCCATATTGACCCAGTATGAGCTTTGCATACCAAAAAACAAGTGCTAAAATTATTCCCACTATTACCCATAGGTAACTTACTTGGGTAAACAATGTCTATTCCGGATTAAATCCCAATATATAACACAAGATAATCTTCGACACTCGTCTCTTCCCAATAAATATATAATTCCTTCAATAATCTTACCCTTTTGTGAGATAACCAAAAACTTTAAAGGTCCCGGGGTTAACAAGAACTCCTGGGGAACACTCACTTGAAGGGGTTTCTTTATCCTTGACAAAAGATCTCTCTGCTCCAAATTTCCGTATAATTGCCTCTGTGTGTCAAAGTAAAAAGGGTATCCATAGACATTACCTTCAAACCTTGTTTGTTGAAATCAAACGTCTTGCCTCAAAACGTTCAGAGCAGTTATAGCCACATGTCATTCCTTATAGATAGGTTTTGAGTGATGTGAGTTAGCACGGGGATAATCGTAGTCTATGTAGCATGAAGAGACAGCAGAAATTTTTTTTTTCTCATACAGTTTAATCGATAATAACTATGTATTTGCTCTGTCTTGACATTCCTATGTAATGTCAATAACTCCTTAATTCCATATGTAAAAGAGTTATAATTAGTAGATAAAGTTCTATTCTAAAATTATTTGTAGAACTGAAATTCTGATTTAGATTGCTCCGAACCTTTATTTGAGAGTAAAAATGAGTTTTCTTTTCCAAAATAGCACAAGAAGAAGATCCCCTTATTTTGACCTTAGACTTCAGATGATACCCCCTTTTTTTTTTTTTTTTAACTCTTATTCTTTAGAAACATGATAAAAACAAGTAGTGACTGGGAGGAACCAGCCGTCCCCAGGCTAATTGCTGCTTCTTATCTCCAAAAAAAAAAAACGAACATTATCACTCTTTTTTTTTTTTTCTCACTCTTGGATCTTCTCTCTTGAACTTGAATTTAAACATGCTATTTTGTGGGGGAAGAATATTATCTGCTCAGTAATAGTAGTTGTTTAATACTAGTTAACTAAAAGTTCTGGCACTATTCACTTTTTTTTTTTTTTGTCCCAAAAAGTTTCAAGAAAATAAAATTCAAACAAAGTTACTATATAGAGAAAGATAAGGATTACAAAAGTTTCATCAGCAACAAGCAGCAACTTTTAATTCTCTTCTGTTTGCTTTAAAAAAACCATATACAGAGTATTTATATTACTAATTATTAATTTTCTACTTTTCGTTCATGCCTATATTCCCAAGCCAAAATGTATGCAGCTAACTGCTTTATAATATGTTGCTACTTTTTGCTCTGCCTTATCAAACAATTATAATGATAATAATATTGATATTTTATCATAGCTAAATAAAAGTAATACAGTAAAATTCTCTCTGCCAAGATCTCAAAAATACCACCGTCCATTTCATCTTTTTACTCATTAGTCCTGTAAGCTTAATCAGTTTCTCTTCACTACTCAAAACCATCCTGGGCGCAAGGCACCATGTTACCCCGCTCGGTAGGCTTTTGTTAGGTTTCCCTCTTGCTCAAGTCTTCCTTGTTCTTCCGTTATCCTTTTATCCTACGCGAGTTCTAGGGTGTGGCCGTATCAGAACTACTTAGTCTAGGCATAACTTATACTTTTTATTATGAGTATAGTTAAGTCGTATTTGACACTTTTCTTTTGGTTGGCCATCTTAATTTGCTTTAATGTGTTCATCTCGCCTATCTGGAATATAGTTCTGTTTATCGTCTAGTGGTTTTTATAGGACAGTTTCATATACCCTCAAGATGTGGAGGGAGAATGTCTCTTTCCCTTTCCCCATCTTGCAGTTTGAACTTTAGCGTTGCATTTATCGAGTAATTAACTTGCTCAACACCGCAGTTACCTCTTAATCATGTTTTAACGTTTAGCTTTACTACTTTAGTGGTTGAATGTGAGGTTTTGGCAGTAAAAGAAGAAACTCGAATAACACAGAAACGTAACAGGGTTTAATATAACAAGAGACAATTTTACATACTTCATTCAAAGGATATACTAAGTCATTTCATTAATTAGATATTTCATTAACAAGGTATTTCATCAAAATATTCCATTAAACATGTTAATCAAAACAAGTTCAGCAATTATAAGGTCAAATCTTTTAAGTTTAAGGCTTTTCATCTTTAGTTCCAGTAGTTAACTTTCAATAGGATCAGTTTAGCAATTAGCAAGGAAACATTTTAACGGCATCATGGTCACTAATATCCTTACATTGCATGCTATGCTTATATCATTTTTAACTTACCAGTATCTAAAGATCACACTAGGTTGATCGGTCTAGGCTGTGGCTCTCTTCAGTTGGCTCGGCAGAACAACGGTCAGCTTCTGGCTGGGCTCTTCGGTCCTTCCTTTCGTGTCTTCCTGTTCCTCTCCGTCCGTCGTCTCTTGACGATGACTTCTCGTCCGACTCCCTCCGTCCGATGATCTTTCTCCTTGCGAGGGTCCGCTTTTTATGTCCCAAGCCCGCCCACACTGTTTATACAAAACTTCTTTCTCATTGGTAGGAGCCGAGTCTTAAGATGCCTGATGTTTTCCCATGATGAGTCATGGAAAGGCACTGGATTCAAAGAGGTATCTCACGCCACCTCTCGAATATTCCAGCGACACGTGGAGCCACTCTACCATCTCCCTTTGGCCTAATTTGCATCTTAAATGAACGCGTCCATCCGGTGTTTACAAAAATCTTACTTTACACTTGCAAGTGGCTAACTGAAAGAGCTGTTGCTGGCTAACAACTGTAGGCCTCTTTAATACACATTTATTACGCAGTTATAGCGACTAATTTTGCGATTATATTAAGAAAAATATGCGCTTTTACTTGAGGATTTTTACTTCGCCTTGAGCTTTTCATTTGGTACTTATAGTACTTAAAGTGATATTATATCGAAGCTTTTTGAAAAAGATCTAGATAGGACGGATACAGACAGTTCAGTCGTGGGAACTTTAAAAAAAATAGGAAAGGGCAGAATTAGCGCTATAACACTAAGTGGGTTACGTCGCGTTTTAATTTAGTTATCAAAATCTTTGCAAATATTTTATAGTCACAATTAGCCAACGTTATAGGTCTCCAGTTAGCAATTTTCGTTAAATCCCGTCCATGCTTCGGAATGAAAGTAGTATAGGCATTTAAAAAGCCTTCGGGTACAACCCCTTCCTGAAAAATTTGTTAAAGACGGCCAGAAGAATAGGCGCTAACAAGTTCCAAAATTTCTTATAAAATTCAAACCCCAAACCATCCGGTCCTGGCACGCGTCTTAATTTACATGATTTTAGAGCCACGGTTAGATCCCCCATAATTATTTCCCTGTCCTGTAATGCTTTTTGCTCGGGTGTGAATTGTCCAATCGTCTAAATGGAGTTGTCTCTCTCTTTTTTTTTGCAAAGCAAGCTCTTTTTCATAGTAATTTACAAAACTATTCATAATAGTTAGCGTTGTTGAATGTGTGTTGTCATCGTCTGTAATTTCCTGAACAGTTTTGGCTAAATTATTTAACCTTAGTCTTCTTTGGTAAAACGCAGCTGAAGGACTATCAGCCTCCCTAAATTTCAGCTGTATTTTTCGCGCCTTTTCTTTCTCTTCTTCCAATATTATACCGTCGATAATCGCTTGTACTTCCGCTGTTGCACTTTCATCCCCGCACCGGTGGTAAATTCTTTTTTCTTGGAAGAGATCTTTCAGTCTATTTCTGCGTTGTTCGTTTCTTTCCTTAATTTTGGAGTAATAAAATGATTTAGCACTTTCTTTAATTTTCGCCAACATTTCCCACTCATTTCTACCTTGCTCTACTATCTGTTTAATAACTGTTGTAAAGTCCCAGTCCTCTCTCTCCAAAACTGCTGGGTTGAGCTTCCAATAGCCATTACCCAGACTAACGTTCGTAAATAAATCTCCCTTCCACATTACTGCCATGTGATCTGAAACTTGTCGACATCCCGCAAATTTCACATGCCATATCATTGTTATCTTATCCTTCAACTGACTTGTTGCATAAATGCGATCTATCCTAGTTCCTATATTATTGGCTATTCTCGTGGCCGCTCGTTTCCCCGGATTTTTTTCCCTCCAGACGTCTACCAAGTCTAATTTAGTACAAACCTCGATTAATTCACGAACCCCTCCTGTACCATGATGCGGGGAACCCGCCAGAATTTTGTCCATAATGGGGTCAGGAACGCAGTTCCAGTCGCCTGCCATTATAATCCACTGCACCCCCCTCATATAGTTGCTCAGCCCCTGAAACAGAGTTTTCCTATCTAAAATGGAATTTGGACTATAGACACAGATTAGTCTAATTGTGCGCCTCCCATAACTCCAATCCACTGCCACAACCCGACCTTCTGTATCCCTACCTGCCAGTCGCACAGTCCCTAAAATTGGAGGAATCACTACTATTCCCACCCCTGTGGATCGATTTGTCCCAAAACTCCAAAATCCTAACAACCGGTATCTGTTTTGAAACTGCTGGATGTCTGCTAAGCTGGCGAAGTGGGTTTCTTGTAGAAACCAAATCTTCACCCCCATGTTCATCATAATTTGCCATATCATCCTTTGTTTGTTAATCGTTCTCAAACCCTGTACATTTAACGACATAAATGTTATTCCGGACATTATGAGCAGAACTTTACTAGAACTTCTGCTAAGATATTCCTATGTTCCGCATTTAATTTTAACTTGTTACTAGTGAGCAATACGGTGAGATCTGCAACATTCTTGTTTTTAATATTAGAAATAACGAAATCACCCCAGGTGAACTGAATATTAACTACCTGACCATCGTCGTTTTCATTCCATAAGAAAATTCGGTTCTCCTCGAGTTTTAACAATTTCCGCCAAGCTTCGCCTATATTCCCTATATATTCTTTTGTGTTTCCTATTACATTTAACCATTCTATTCCTTCGTATTCCCTCGTTTGTATGCCATCTGAATCCGAATCAGACCCCGAAAGTGTTTTGCAATCTTTCTTGCAGCCTGACAAAATTGATACCTCTTCCCCCTCTATTTGTTTTGTTTCGGTCTCTTCTTGAATTTCCTCTGTTCCCCCTTTTGCTCTTTTAGTTCTACCGCTTATTTCTTCCTTCTCCCCCCTTTATGTACATTTTGTACTGTGTTTTCCGCTTCCATATTTACAATAGCGTACGACATATCGTACGCTATTGTAAACGTTGGTGTGATTTCTTTAATATGCGTCTCACCCCTCTGCGCTACTATAGTTTCCGCGCTCGCAGAGTTAGGCATATGCGGCTCGCTCGCTTTCTGCTGTCCTCGCCCACCAGCAACTCTTTCGGCAAATGTGCGTTCCGGACATTGAATGAATTTATGCGTGGAAGCTCCGCATTTTTTACAATTATTAAGGCAGTTGGCCGTAATATGACTGGTGCCATTACAATTAAAACAACGTGATTTTTGGCATTCTGCTCCCAAATGGTCTTTACCTCCACACCTCAAGCAAACTTTCTGAACTCCTGGGTAATTTATTAATAACCTATGACCCATCAAATCGATGATGTTTGGCACGGGCGTTTTCATGTCAATATGAATTTGCACCGTACCTGTTTCCACGCCTGGCCATTTCTCATATTCTTTCCTATGAATCTTAACAACCTTACCAAACTTGTTAAAAAAAAAAAAAAAAAAAAACTCTCGACAGGACTGTTAGACATTTCTACCGGAAACCTGTCAATAGTAACCACTTTGCGTATGTTACCAATTTGAACAGGTTTGATCATTACGTTTCTAATAGAAAACCCTTTCAAAACCTTTTCTCTTGCCTCTATTGTTTTCAAGACCAACTGATATTTCTGCCTCGGTAATGGAGTTAATCCTTTTATCTCGTGAACCGAAACAACCCGAGTCACTCCCCGCATTACCTCTCTAATTGGACAAACCTCTGTAGTCTGAAACTCCACTGCTCTGTCTCTAAAAAAGAACTGTGCCATAATTAATCTCGGTTCCTTAAGGAAAATGAATAGTTAAAAAATCCCGTGTCCTGCCTGACACCAGCAAAACGAAAATATCTAACTTGGCAGAAATAAATTCCAAAGAAACGTAAAACAAAAGAAAATCAATCACTTACTACCCTCCTAAAGGAGGTTCCCCACAACGGGGAAACCTCAGCTGAAAGGACCGCCGCTAACCTCTTGATGCGATCGGAGACTTTCTTCAACCTTCAGAACGAGTATAGAACACCAATAAACGAAACAATTCACAAACTAGACGATCGTTTCGAAGCTTTTTGGCTTCGTCATCAGTTGGCTGGTAGGTAATACAATAAGCCATCTCAGTTGCGAAGTTATATCCACATTATGAGAGATGCCAGAAGGGTGTGGTGGTAATGTATTTGGAAAATTAAATGCACTAGGCATAATCCTTATGGGTTTTGATAATTAACTATATAATATCGGTGTAAATACACCATAGTTAACCCATATATTTGAGCTACGATTGTAGCGTAGAAGACATCGTTTTAATTGTTTTATTTGAAGTAATTCAATAGTAGCTATCTTGTTGTGAAGGAAACCACATTATGAGATACAATTAAAACGATGCCTTCTACGCTACAATCGTAGCTCAAATCTATGGGTTAACTATGGTGTATTTACACCGATATTATATTGATAACTGTAATATTTGTGGCGAAACATTGACAGTTTTAATATTAAGATATTTTAAGATTTAAAGAAAAGTAATTCTCTCATTTTGAACTAATGTAAAATAAAATAATTAGGAAAACACAAAATAAATATAATGTACTTTATATATTGTTAATTTTATCTATAGGTATATATTATACTATGGTACTTTGAAATCCTCCACGTCCACCAGTCTGTGCTGGCTCGCAAATACATAATCACTTTATGCTGGAATCCTGTAACGTAAAGCGCATTTATGCTGAGAAATACTGGCAGTATATAAGGACCACCCACAAATGTAATTATTCCCCTATCCAAAAGCAAGCGACCTGACTTCGTGTCCCGTTGATGAGGTGAGGAATTTTTTTTGCAAATGGCTGAGTTAGTCGGTCTCGGCGACGTTAGCATAGTTTTTATCTCCCGAAAACTGAATCTTTTCGTCCAGAAAAAAAGAGAATCGACCTTAGAACACATAATCTTTTCAGACAATGCAAATGGAGCAATATGGCCTTAGTTGCTGATGCTCCTAAAAGCCTATTACAACAGCAAAAATGATATCGGAAACCCATACAGGGTGTCTCAAAAATATTGGTAGAAACGTTTAGGGGAGGTAGGTAACATCTGAAGGAATGTGAATCGCATAGGAACCAATAACCGGAAACGTCACCGTAAGTCGGTAGACGGCGCGCTAGTCGCCACACGAAGAGCATGCATCGATATACAAACTGTGAGCTGGCAGACATGCACCTAGCGTATGGATTAGCAGAGGCAATGTACGAGCCGCTCAACGAATTTATGGAGAACGTTTCACAGACAGACATGCACCGGACCACCGTTTGTTTTCGCGTGTTCATCAAAATTTGTGATTATGGGTCATTTAGAGGTAACAGGAATAGTGTGGGCAGACCACGTTCGACGCGAACTACTGCCATGGAGGAAAGTGTGTTGAATGCCGTCGAGAATAATCCTACTACCAGCACACGTGCCGTTGTCTCTGCTTAGCAGTGTCTCGTTGCAGTGTACAATGTGTCTGGCGCGACGATTCCTTACACACCTTTCATCTCCAAAGGGTTCAGTTACTGGCCCCCCAAGATCATCCTGCACGTGTGGCTTTTGAGCAGTGGTTTCTGCAAGAAAGTGTTGAAGACTTGAATTTTCCAGCCTATGTTTTGGTCACGGATGAGGCTTATTCAATCAGCACAATGCTCATGTGTGGGCTCAAGACAACCCACACGGTGTGCACCCCCAAGCGGCACAACATCGCTTCGCAATAAATGTGTGCGCAGGTATGGTCGGTGACTGCTTAGTCGGCCCATACCTGTTACCATCCCGCATGTACTCCGCTAAATATCGGATTTTTCTTGAACAAGTTGTACCAGGGTTATTTGATGATATTCCAGCAAATTTAAGACGTAACATATGGTTTCAACATGAGGGGACGTCTGCCCATTATGGAAGGTGTATTCGTGACCATTTGAACAGGCGTTTTGGGCGTTGATGTATTGTCCGTTGTGGGCCCGTTGCCTCGCCCCCACGTTCACCTGATATCGAGCCTTGATTTCTTTCTATGGGGGCCCTCAAATCAATCGTGTATGAATCGCCTGTGGAGACGGAAATAGATCTGGTGGCGAGACTCGTCTGCGCTGCTGCTGTCAAAGAAACTCCAGGTGTGTTCGACCGTGTCCGCCAATCCATGCTGCGTCTGTGTCACGCATGCATCGCATCTCATGGTGGAACCTTCAAGCATCTGTTGTAACATCATGAAATGTATCCATCTCGTACTCCATTGTTAATATTATGTCAAATAAATGTTTGCCACTAATTACTGTTTTGTGTCATTTCTGCTTCTTGGGCCTCTGCTACTACTTTCCCGTGACGTTTTGGGTTCCTATGCGATTCACATTCCTTTAGATGTTATCTACCTTCCCTAAACGTTTGTACCAATATTTTTGAGACACCCTGCATAGCTCCTCACATTTATGATCTAGTCAACTTTAATTACACATCTGATTTGGTAGCAAACAGGCTTGCCTTATCCAGCCGTTTGCTACCAAATCGGATGTTTGTCAGAATCCAAGGAATGAATGTGGATCTCCATTGATTTCAAACCAATGCAGCTTAGAGGCACCAGCCTGTCACCACAAACTCCTCTGCTTACTCAACATGAGAGTTAGGCTGAGACATCAACACTTGCCGCCATTTATCTGGCTTCAGCGCTTCCAGCTGCGAATGGATAACCATCATAAACTCGAGCTGGACTGCCTGCGACTCTAAGCTCCACAACATTGTTAATTCTTCTCCTGTGCAAAAACACATCATGTTGTGCCTATCTGTCATCACAGGATATGCTTTTTTTTTTCTGTGTTTTGTCATAATGGAGTTCATTTTCCTGTTTTAATTGTTTCTAAATCCTCCCCCCTTGCATTAGCTTGGACATAATCCACATGTCTTTAGTGAATATTCACGCAAATGGGTATCAGCAGTTGTGCCAAATATGGAAATAAGCTTGTATTTCCGGTAGTCACCGGACAGGACAGGACATATATTGAGAGAGATGGGGGGGGGGGGGGGCATTGTGATCGTTCCTTTTCCATCACGTGCCGTCCAGGTGCACGAGACGAGTACTGGAGAGTCCAATCAGAGCTCAGGTTTATGTAAACTCTGGAGAATCTTCTCCCTTTAAAAACTGGGTCCTGGGAGACCCAGGAGAAGACAGTGAAGGAGCAGGAGAGTGTCGGTAGGTGTCGTCCAAGCAGTTTTTGACCTTAGTGCGCGAAACATGTGGTGACCGTTTTTCTTTGTGGTATGGTGACTGTGTCGTCGTCGATGTGAAGGCCACCGCCCAAATCGTCAGGATGAAGTTGCCTGTGAAAGGAGAGCAAAGGAGCGGAAGAGAAGAATGGGGTAAGTGAGAATCCCTTTTCATAAGAGTGAAAGGATTGTAAGAAAATGATAACTGAACAAAAAATATTCACGTTAATTCTTACCCATACGTAACAATGATTTCTTCCTAAGAATATTTATTTCTTCTCAATGTTTTAAGGCTAGTATATCTTGTGTTTCTTAGTATTTTGATAACTTAATGGATATGGCTATTGAATTGATATTGCCAATGTTGTTGTTGTTATTTGGTTCTTAGGAGCATTAGCAACTAAGGCCATATTGCTCCAGGGATATGCGATGGTCATTCCCTGACCTTTTCCGCATCCTCCGTATTTGGTGGCTCATGGGCTCGAACCCCAGTCTAACCAAGTAGCATGTGCTACGCACTGCTGCTCCTGTCCACCTGGCTACGGAGAATATTTCCAATAACGCGTTTTCAATGTAAATCAATAATAATGGCTACTTATGTGAAATTACTAGAATATGGGCTCAAACGAGTGACCACTATAACTAATTATTATGTTCACGTAGTATAAGATACACCTTACCTTTTAGCTTCTGTTTCAATATCCTCTTGGATACCATAAAATCATCTAACTGCCAGTTATAATTAGCTACTATTCTAATATCCCCGTCTATAAGAACGTCTTCATGTGTACAGGTTTTTGTGCAACTGTCGAAATATGCCAATAAGGAATATCTGAGTTCGTATGCAAACTACGTATTTTGAATGTAGACCGATTACAACGCCCTCGCTAATGTTCCATAGGATATAAAGTGTTCCGCCACATTGGGTTAAAAAATCCTATCACGACGAAATTTAATTGGCACTTTCTCAATGTAGTTTAGTTGGTGGGGTTCAGGCGAGTCCACAATTTTTAAATTTTTTTTTCTGTTCGAAATTTCATGTTTTTATCTAACAAACAGCAATCCGACCTAAAAATACATATAAATACAATAGAGTAATGCCTGATAGCCTTATTTGCTCTGGCGCTTAACACATAAAATAGACGCTTCCATGATGTCTTAAACGTCTATACAGTTTTAACTGTACAAGCTAGCATTAAACACGTTTCATCTTCTTTTTTTTAAAAAAAGTATTATGAAAATTAATCGCTAGTTTTCTCCAATTACGATTTGCATGTTACCATTTCTTTTCATTGAGAGACTGCTCTCTTTTTTCTGCGTATGAATACCAATTGCTTTTAATCATACCTGGAACTGAAAAACTGCGTTTAGTAACCTTTGTGAGTCTCGCTTCCTTTATTTTCAATCTTCCAGATATACTACTATTCTGTCAGATGTACAGCAGTTCCCGCTTCTTTTCCTTACATTAATTATATAACTGACTAATCTAAATTCAACGTGTTTCTAATATTATCGTGTTCGTTACATGCTGCTTCAGCTATCAAATCCGTTATAGTGACTGAGCTTGTTTGGTCGGAGAACTTCGTAAGAGATTAAACCAAGTAAAAATGTAAAGCTTTGGAGAATATCTGTACCTAAAATATCTAATATCTGAATTTGAATCAGGTAAATATTCACTTTTAACTTATTTGTAAGTCAGTTGCATTTAATTAAATAATATTTTTTCTAAAGTCTCTAAGCAATGATCATAAAGTCATTTTGTTTGTAATTTAATTGTTATAGGCTTAATGCTTCTTAAATTAGTTTTAATTATTATATGAGTTTTAATTTGAATAAATGCGCTTCTTACCTAATGTATGCAATCGGGAAATTCTTAAAACTTGAAAAAATGTTTTGTCAAAATATGTCAAAGCTCAGAAATCTATTTAAGATAACAAACTCACAGCTATACAAATTACAAATACCGTTGCAAGTGATATTAGTATCTGCGCTAGAACACCATTTCAATCACTGATGCCGCGCCACCTGCTGGATGGATTCGTTTTTGTATATTGATAACTAATATTTATTGCGAAATATCCACAATTTTAATATTAATATTCGTAATTCAACCGCCATTGCCACAGTTTCTTTAACACACACTAGAAGAAAAAAATAAAGTCCATCTGTTTTCTTTTTTTCAATCAGGTAAGCGAGCGTCCCAAAATCAATAAACTAATCCTAAGTTAATATATGCGACATTTTTATATTTCCAAACAAAGAAAATTTTTCCTTTAAAGAAATCTTACGTTCCTTTGTCGCTCGTTAAAATAGAGATAATGAGCTTATCTCCATGTTGACCACAAAAATATTTCATTTCTGCATGTTTATTTAAAAAAAGGTAATTCTCTTTTTTTTAAACTAATGAAAAATAAATTACTTAGGTTAAAATTGAGAAAGGAGTTCGACAAGGAGACACAATATCTCCGAAGCTGTTTACTGCTCCCTTGAGGAAGCTTTCAAAAAATTAGGCTGGTCGCAGAAAGGAGTCAATGTGAGTGAAGAGTACCTAACCCATTTACGATTTGCAGATGACATTGTGGTCATAAGCCACGATCCCAAAGAATTAGAGGAAAATCTTAATCAGTTATGCAGAGTTAGTAAGGATTCTGGACTATAGATGAATTTGTCTAAAACAAAGGTAATGATAAACAAGTAGTAGTAGTAGTAGTAGTGGCATGTGATACAAGAAAGCAAGTTTATGAGCTTATGCAGCATCAAGCATCAGCAAAAAAAAAAAAAAAAAAAAAATCACACCATTCCCTCCAAATGCCTGTCCAGTTCCTCCTTAAATTTATTCAACCTATCAACTTCCACAACGACAGATGGAAGTTTCTTCCAGCAATTAACCACCCGCTGGCTATAGGCAAATTTCCGTACATCTATTCTACATCTGTCTTTTCTTAATTTGAATTTATGCCCCCTTAGGTTCGTAATCTGAACAAGTGGAAGGATCCCATTAGAATTCAGCGTGCTCAACCCATTCAAGGCCTTATACACTTCAATCAGATCACCGCGCAGGTGCCTAGTCTCCAGCCACTGCAATTTGCAGATCTTAAGCCTCTCTTCCCTTCATTCCCCTTCAGATCCCTTCATTCCCCTCACCAATCTTGTGGCCCTTCCCTATACACGCTCAAGTAAATCTACATCCTTCCTAAAATGAGGACTGCAGACCTGTACGCAGTAGTCAAAGCGTGACCTGACCATTGCCTTATACAGAGGGATAATAAAAGAAATCTTTATTGCAATAATAATGATAATAATAATGATACAATTTCATAGATTGCAATGTTGCCCTTCACGGCCACCAGGCCAGGGGTTAACAGTAATAATACAATATAAATAGGGAACATTGATATATAAAACATAGGAAATGCATATGCGGAAGTACAATTCCAAACTCCAAGTATCATACAGTTATTTACAATACAATATATAAAGAAGATATTGGCGGAAACAGATAATTTCATATACATATAGTAGTATAAACAGGCACCGTTCTTGGCACTGAACAGAAGTAGTTAGTCCATCATTACTAACTGTCATACTGAAGAGTTAGTATGCCGTCTTCATATATCAGGTGGTATTGATGGCTTGCAGCATTAAGACGAGCTTCGAGGAGAAGGATCAGGGACAGGGAAGTACAATTCAAGGATGCGACATCTGTATTCCCTGTCAGAAGCGAACTTGTTAAGGTCAGCATCCAAGGACTGGGCACATGAAAGTAGCTGAGAAGGCAGAAACCTATCAGATAGTTGGAGACGGCTGTGATGTGGGCATAGAGTTGGAGTCGCTCTGAGGGAAGACTGAGGGATTCTCATTGAGCACAGGTCCCAGAATGATGGTGCCGAAATCTCGCCAACCATCATTTTGATAGTCGTGGTAAGACGTTTCACGCAAATCAGCGTGGGGAGACTGTGAATCTGAATCAAGCTGGCCATTTCAGTTGTCCTTAGCTGTGGGGGAAGTTTGTATTTGTTTATGGCCCATTTTAAGAGCCAGTACTCAGCAGAAAAAAGTGGCCTGATTGTGCTAGTGGCAGCTGATGCCCATATCTCTGCAGCATATAAAAGCGGAGAGTATACAGTGGTTTTTATATATTTTCTAGTAGTTGTGACTTCATTTATATAATGTAGATGCTGTTTGGCAATCCATCGGAGTCGAGCTGCCAGGGTGAGGAGCTTGTCTATATGGTAACTGAAGCAGAGCTTAGGATCAAACACAACCCCAAGATCAGTATGCTTACTGACGATGGGAATTGGAGAATTACACAGAATGGGCTGAATATAAGAAGGCGTTTTCTTTAAAGAGAATATCATAAATTCAGATTTCTCTGGGTTTATTTTTAATCCGAACTGGTTGAGGTAGTTTTCAATTTCCGTCAGTGTATTATTAATTGATCCTGTTATCATGAGAAGATCATCGTATGGAGAAATCGGTGTGAGGAGCTTTATATCATCTGCATAACATAAGATATCATACCTGGACTCAACAAGTGGAGAGATAAGTGCTGTGAACAAGAGCCCAGATAAGACACCACCCTGTGGCACGCCTGAAGAGATACTTCGCTCATATATGTGCCCATGGACAATAAGCTGGATTATTCTGTTTCGAAGGAGTGACGTGAGGAACTGTAGAGTGTCTCCCTTGATCAGGTAGTGGTCAGAAAGTAGCTTCAGCATTGCAGGAACGTTTATAGAGTCGAAAGCTGCTTCAAGGTCTACATAGGTGACTGCAAGCTCTGCTTGGGATTCAAATGCAGAGAGGATAGAGCTGGTGGTGGCTAAGAGGTTAGTCACAGTGGATCTATGAGGAAGGGAGTAATGGATTTGAGGAGGCTGATGTGGAAGAAGTTGTTTAGTTAGAACGGGGAGAAGTACCTTCTCAAGGAGCTTTAGAAGACTTGAGGCATTGGAGATTGGCCGGTAATGCTTAAGAAGTGAAGGAGATTGAGTTTTGGGGACAGGCTTCACAAGGTAGATATTCCACTGCTGGGGAAAGAAGTGGGTTGACAAAACAGCATTAAAAATAGTTAGAAGGGGATCCAAAATATATGGGCTGAGACATTTAATAATGAATTGGGGATTCCATCAGCACCTGCTGTCGCAGAAGCTGATGTAGAATTAATGGCAGCAATAAGCTGTTCCCTGGAGATTGATACTGCCGACAGAGTGTCAGGCGGGATTCTGGTTGTTGGAGTATGAAGATCAGGACACTGTTCCGTGTTCGAAGCAAATCTAGATATGAAGTCAAGCCACTGGTCAGGTTCAAGATTTTGGGGGAAATCAGAAGGCCGCTCAGAGTAGGGACATTTTCCGCTACGAAGGGTTCTATCCATATAATGCTTAATTGCTTTTGACTTCTGCTTATTAAATGTTGCGCGAGCTTTGGAGTAGGCTATCCTGTCATGGATACTGTGCGACTGCTTCCACATTCACCTCCTTTTCCCTGATAGCAAAATTCCTATATATCATTGACAAAACCCCATGGCCTGCCCTGGCAGCCTGTCTGCATTGCTCAGAAAACTTCATATCTGACTGCACAATTACTCACAGGTCTTTTTCATTTTCTACCACCTTACGTTTAGTACCACACAATTGGTACGTTTCTCTGGGGTTACTTCTACCCGTATGCAGTACTTTACATTTGTCAAGGTTAAACTTCAGTTGCCACTTCTTAGCCCATCTGCCCAAATTATCCAGATCCTGTTGCAGTAGCACACTGCCATTACTGTCATTAACAACCCTGCCAACCTTTGTATCATCTGCAAACTTCGACATTAAGCCTGATATACCTTCATCAATATCATTGATAAATATACAAAACAACAGTGGACCTAACACCGAACCCTGTGGGACTCCACTAATAACATTAGTCCAAGAAGAGCAGCACCCATTGATTACCACCCTCTGTCTTTTCCCACTTAACCATCCTTTTATCCATTCTAGCAACTTACCCTTAATACCATTCTGCTCCAATTTGTACAATAGTCTTCCATGCGCAACAGTGTCAAAAGCTTTCCTGAAATCCAAATTTATGATATCAAAATTATTTTTTGCATCCAGTTCCTTTGTAACCACATCATAATATCCTATCAAATTTGTCAGACAAGACTTTCCCTTAACAAACCCATGCTGTGTCTGAATTATTGCTGCAGTCTTGTCTAGATGATCCTGCAATGCATCTTTAACCAGTGACTCCATTATTTTACCCGGAACAGAAGTTAAACTAACTGGTCTGTAATTACCCGTATCACCCTTCGATCTCCCTTTGTGAATTGGGGATACATTTGCACATCTCCAGTCCGTGGGAACCTCCCCTGAGTCTGCCATAGAAAGGGATATAATGATTGAAGGAGCAGTAATTGAAAAGGTGGAGTCATATTTTTATCTGGGACAAGTCATCAGCTGTGATAATGATAAATGACTGGAAGTCAAGAAAAAATAAATTTTGGATGGATAGCATTCAGGAAATATAGTCACACATTGGGGAGCAATGTCCCAATTTGTCTGAAACGTAACAAAACGAACCAATGTATACTACTCACCATGACTTATGGAAGTGAAACTTGGACACTCACCAAAAGAATGGAAGAGGAGCTGACAACTACACAGCGAAGAACGGAACTAATTATATTGGGAATCAGACTGTTAGATAAGAAGGGAAACACATGGATTACGCAGCAAATCCAAGTAAAGGACATTCTTATCAAAACTAAAGAACTAAAATGGTCTTGGGCAGGACACACAACTCGAAGACATGATGACAGATGGACTAAGAGAATAAAAGAATGTTACCCAAAAGGAGCTAGAAGAAAACCTGTAAGACGGCGAAGATGGACAGATGAAAATCAAGAGTTTGTGCAATGGATTGCCATTGCACAAAACAGAAGGAACTGGAAAGTTTCTGAAGAGGTCTTCATCCTGCAGTGGATTGAAAATGGCTGATGATGATGATGCCAGGAAGAAGTAACAACGTTACAGTCGTTGGCCGGAAAACGAGATAGATTGACTACATAATGAATACCTATTTGGTATATCTATTAAAAATGGATATACCAAAGAAATTCTAAATAGGAAGCGTGTCATGGAAGCAATTTGTAACTAAGGGTAACATTAATCCCTGGAAGATTCATAAAATTTCAAGAGAAAAACTGCATACAGCTGAGCTATTTTGTCACATGTTAATACGACAGAAAAAACTTCAGCCTGGACAGATACTATTGATGAGATAATAAAAAAGGTTCTTTGCTACAGATGGTTTGCAATAGTATACGGAAATACGGGAAGCAAACATTAATTATAACAAAAATCAATCTGGACCGTTTAATATATATGAATTGAAACAAGTTCTTCAGAAGATTAATATTTATAAATGTCTAGGGACAGATACAATTGAAAATATGTTTATATTAAAGTTATTTCACTTTTTTCCGATGGTTTCATTGGTATTATATAATAACTGTTTGCGTGATGGCATATTCCCAAAAAAACAGAGAATAAAAATGCTGGGGTGAACTTATTAATCTGTGGCCGACAAGATGAGAGTTGTAACAAGACGTTTTATGCCACAAATTACATATTTACTAAATAAGTCGACAAGTTTTCTATGGGAATGTAAACATCATGCGTCATAGCAGGACATAGGTTCCTCAATGAAAACTTATTGCATGTTGGATTATACATGATGCTTTATGTGCATTAGAGCTGTAAAAAACTGAAAGCATGTATTTTATGACTGTCAGTATAATGACTTACGATTGAAAATGCAGGGATGTGTTTCTAATTTCTAGCTGGGGTAGAAGAGAATCTTCTCTCGAAAATTCTTCACTCGAAAATTTTTAAGAAATTACAAGAATTCTTCGAAAGTGTTTAAAAGAAGAAGACAGACGGTTCCTTGAGATTCTGAGAGTAACAATTAGCACTGAGGTCGGAGTCCCAACTGTTGTTTTTTATATGTATATGTTTTTTTATTTAATGTATATGTTATTTTTTCCTTTTATACATGTTTATTTTCTTTGCTATTTTTATATGTTTATTTTTTTCTTTTATATATGTGTTTTTAAAAATAGTCTATCCTGTTAACATGCACAGACCAGGCTGACAAAAAATTTTACCCTATAAGCCTTGCACATTTTCTCCAGGGCCGGATTGTTTGACTAGGCTCTCAATGTGTACTCCCTCCTATCGTGTCAGACCTGAATCGCAGACAATATCAAATTCAGTCCTAACTTCCGACTTTTTCTCCACATTTCTGTGTACTTGTTAATTAAGTCCTCAGATCTCTTACCTATAATATCTTTAGTGCCAGCGTCTACAACTATATTGTCTTTTGTGCCCTTAAAAGAAAATATATGCTCTACAACATCATCCACGTTTGCTTCTAAAGAAATACCCTCGTCTTATTCCACCTGTCCTGTTTGCACAACATATTTCGCGTTTTCCTGACGATAACCACCTAACGTGGGACCAACGTGATCTGCCTTGGATATTTCTGCTGTGTTGCATGATGCACAGGTGTGAGCTCTGGCGTTAAGTTAGGCAGCTGACAGCCTAATGGAGTCCTCTATATTAATTCCTTCAAGCTCCCATGAACACTCTTCATAACTAGGAGCTAGCGCCTAATTTCTACATGCACCGAAATCACACACACAAAGACAACACCCTTGGCTCTATCACATCAGCTGCCCACATCAACGCCAGAGCTTGCACTTGGTCATCACGCAACACAGCGGCAACCCCCAAGGCAGAATGCACTGGTCCCACAGGAACTAGTAGTTGTTGGTGACTCTATTGTCAGGGAAACGGGAAATATCCTTTGTAAAAAGGATAGGTGGAACACTAGCAGGGTATGTCTGCCAGGAGCAAAGGTTGATGACGTTGTAGAGCGGATATCATCTTTTAAGGGCACAAACGGTGATATAGTTGTACAAGTTGGCACTAATGATATTAGGAGTAGGAGACCGGCAGAATTACTTAGCAAGTACAAGTCACTGTTGAACGAAAGCCGAGAATTAGGGTTGAATTTGAAAGTGTCTGCAATTCTGCCCAGACACGATAGAAGGGAGTATATGATGAGGGGCTTGTGGATCAATTCGGCCCTGGAAAAAATGTGCAAGGCTCAAGGGGTAGAATTTTTTTCAGCCTGAACTGTACTTGTTAACAGGAGAGACTGCTTCTATAGGGATTGGATACACTTAAATAGAAAGGGTGCAAGAATATTTGCTGATGCTATCGAGGCAGTGTTAGGTGGGTCGGAAAACTGATAGCTTGGGGGGATACAAGAACTAATAGTTTAACAGTAGCCGTAGGCAAAGGTGAAGGTGATTCTTGATCAACTTCTATTATAATAAGTAGCGACCTGGAGCGTGGGGTGTTGGGGGTTACGGGGACGGATGGCAGTCATCCTGAAATAGGTTGGTATATGTGGTGTGTTAGGGTAACTAAGAATATGAGTAGGAGCATGTATGCTTGCATCTATACCAATGCTAGAAGTATGGTAAATAAATTTGATGAATTTCAACTGTTGGTCAAGACATCAAAGGCGGATATTGTTGGGATAGCAGAGACGTGATGTCACACAGATATAAGGAATGCTGAACTGGAATTTGGGGAGTACAATGTGTACAGAAAGGATAGACAGGATAGAAAGGGAGTGGTATTATGCTGTTAATTAAGAAAAACATAAAATCAAAAGAAGTGCATCCAGTTGATATAGATGAACAGTGCACTGTTGAGTCAGTTTGGTGTGACA
This sequence comes from Mastigoproctus giganteus, assembly GCF_048544385.1. Lineage (NCBI taxonomy): Eukaryota > Metazoa > Arthropoda > Arachnida > Uropygi > Thelyphonidae > Mastigoproctus > Mastigoproctus giganteus. Next base: position 23,920,867 of record NC_143575.1, read on the forward strand.
TAAGCACTGCAAAAGCAAAAATAAGAGTAGGAGTGTGTTATAGGCCTAATGATTCGAATGAGTACAGTGAACAATTGTACAGAGAAATAGAGTGGGCTAGTAAATCGGAATGTCTTATAATGGGGGATTTTAACTTCCCCGATATTGACTGGAACTTGTGGGTTGGTCACTCACACACTAGTCAGTCTTTTGTGGATTTATTGGATGATTGTTTTCTGCAGCAGCATTTTCGAGAGGCAACCAGAGAAAGTAATACTCTTGATCTGGTTATCAGCAGTGATCGTTCGTGTATTAAGAATTTGCAGATAAAGAAACCACTAGGTGGCAGTGATCACAGTGTACTGATGTGGGAATTACTTAAAGATTTAATTACCATCAGGGGTAAAGGAACGGGGTTTTGCTTCCGTAAAGGTGAGTACGGTGCTCTCCGACAGTTTTTAAATTTTGTACAGTGGGATCAACTGACGATGTTACCAACAGTAAATTCTAAGTGGGAAGCATTCAAGGAATTAATTGTGGAAGCTACTAAAAGTTTCCTACCTATTAAGAAATATTGTTCAAGGATTAGGCCTAAATGGTTATCTAATGAACTAATGAGACTCGTAATAGAGACGAAAATGCATGGGATGCATATAAATTATCAAGCGACTCAAAAGCCTATGGCAGATATAAGCTAGTCTGTAATCAGGTGACAAAGGAGGTTAGGCAGGCGAAGGCAGATTACGAGAAATCCTTGGCAAAAGATGCTAAGAAAAATAGCAAGGATTTCTTTACTTACATAAACTCTAAAAGGAAGGGGATGAATCTCATTGGTCCACTTGACATCGATGATTCGACTGTTGATGATCCTGATCAGATAGCAAACAAACTGAATGAGTATTTTGCATCTACATTCACACATGAATAATTAATAAGGTTTGAAAATGGCAGAAGGTTATCAAATTGTAGCAGGATACTTAATGATTTTGGAATAACTGAAAGCAAAGTGGAGGAGAAATTGGAGGAGAAGTAATCAATGAGTTGGTCGTAGGTGTGCAATGGGACGCCAAAGGTGCACATACATGTACGATTAGTCGTACATGTATGTCTAGTGATCGTGCTAGCCACGGCAGTCGTTGGATGTCTTCGGTTTCAAGATGTTCCTCCACCACTTGAGCTCTATGTCCGGCTGTTGATTATTATTCCGCCCCACACAAAACACGGCCTCCACCGTAAGTGTCCCTATCTTTGATGTTGGAGGGATGGTACCGCATTGGTCGTTGTCGCCATATCAAATAATAGGTAAAATCTGTTCATTGGTTAAAACGGGACTCATCACAGACGAGGACTGTATCCAATTTTTTTCCGCTTTACAGTAAGCTTCACGAGTTACACCACGTTTTCTACGTGTTCTGTTAATTTTGTCGAGCAGTGTATTTTATGAAATATAAACAATTAAAAAACAAAATTTGAATTATCTAATTAATAGTATAATACTATCTAGTATCTCTTGCTTTTTAATGCGTTATATTTGAAGAACAAAAAAGGGTTAGCACGCTCTACGAATTTTATACAATTTATGTAGATAATTATGAAACCCGAAATATTGAGCAAAATAGTAACGTTTTCTTCTGCAAAAACCAGAAAAGGGCAATTTTTGTAAAATTTTGTATTTTGTTAATTCGTAGTAAAAATATTATTTTCATGTTCTTCTGTACAGAAAGGTGAAGTGAATATGCAAAATTTTTGTGGGAGAAATGAGGAATTGAGGCGCCGATTTAATGCACACCAGCACCAAATATTACTGACTGGTCCTATACCCGGACCTTTTCCAGGTAGCGTTTAGAAAAATGTGATGATGTTATACACAGTTACCCAAAAGTCCACGAAACGTTGTGTGGAATTCATGTCGGGTGAGCGAGAGGAGGCAATGACACAATGATAGCAGAACAGGGCATAGCAACATGTATTGTCTTCCATGATTCTTTATGGGCGAAGGTATAGCTGTGACGCCATGTAAAATGACAAGGCATCGGTGACTTCGTTATCACCGTCCTTCTCATACCAGGTGGAAAAGAACTGAGTAGGAATCTCGTCAATGACGAGAGGAATATTTATGGGCCTTTTTCACAATGTGGCTGAGTTAGGGCTCAGGTGAAGGTAGCACGGTTTTTTGGTCAATTTTCTCTTTTCTTCCAGCAAACACTAAATCTACACGCAGTTTACAGACAGTATATACGGAACGATATGGCCTTAGTCGCTAATGATCCTAAAACCCAATAACAACAATTCTTGCATATCACAAATATTAACCTCAACCTCTGAGCAGTCCAAGAGGCATCAACAAGAACTGGTACCAACTAACCTGTTCCTCACTTCCACTGAGATCACGCTGCGGGTGTGCTTTCATTGTGTTGCACAATCATCAACATAAAACACAACTCATCGGGCTCCTCAGTCTACTTGAGGATGTTTAATGACAGCACTGTGTTATACGATAAAACGTATGCTGAGATAGTTAAGTAGAGAAGATCGCATATCTTTAATAGCTATAACAGGTCTTTTTCCTTTCTTGCATATCACAAATATTGCCCTTTAAAAAAAATAATAATAAAATGTAGGCAGATTCGTCCTCTGCTCGCTTCTTTTGATTAAATAAAATACTTACAGAAGCTTTCGACTCTGTGTGTCTCTTCCTCAGCTATAAATACATTACTATATCTATATAATATCAGTGTGGATACACCATAGGCAACTCTTAAAAAAACTACGATAGTAGTATAAAAGGTATCAATTCATCTGTATCTCATATTGTGCTCATCCTTCTCAACGAGTTACCATGAATTGCACTACTTCGAATAAGTAACTCTTCACTAATAGAGAAGACTATTGTCAATTATTCTCGGTGGGCACCACCACCCAGACTGCACCGTTTCAAAGCTAGTTGGCTTTTCATCGGTGGGTGCCTTTCACACTACGATCATAGTTTTTCCTTAAGAGTTGTGTACGGTGAATCTACACCGATATTTTATAGATACAGAATCTTAAATTCTTAAAATGTTATGCCTTTTTGCATTTAGTTTATTTAAATAAATACGTTACATATGGAAATCAAATTCTGTAAAATCTAATATCACTCTTGCCATGAATTATAATTCTAACAGGTGTTCTTGTGCTCCCAAACTTCTTTCAAACTCACAGTAGTCCTAAAGCATCTTACTATTTAACAGAGTCTAAAAAAAAAAAAAAAAAAAACTCACAAGAACTCAAAAGAAAAAAACAAAGTCCAATTAAAAACACGTATAAGGGGTTAACTACATTCTCTTCCGTGTTCTTTATGCCAACTCCTTCTGTTCTTAGGGGGGGAAAAAAGTCCCATCACATGGACTTTCCGAAAAGTAGACTCTTCAGAAATTCAAGTCCAATGCAACAACTGTGCTCTCTCTTCTGCAGTTCCCAATAATTTTCATATTTTATGTAACTATAACTAAAATCTAGATCTGTCGAAATTGGGCTACTCACGTTATAAAGAATCCGTTTATTACTTTTTTATTACACAATAAAACATATTACAGAATATAAAAGTTAAATATTAGAGAATATCGTAAATTTATAAAGAAACAAATGAAATCTTAGAAAATTAATAAAATACATAGACAAGATGAAACGTAACGCTAAAATATAAATAACATATATAGAAAAGGAAAGAAGTTTCAATTGGTAAATTAAGGTGAACAAATAATGGCAAACAATAATATTGTTATTATTTGTAATGAAAGGCAATTTGCCTCAAATAAACAAATTTTAGTGATTAACGGATCATAAAATTTGATCCGAACATTGAACACAAATGCATGTTGAAGGGACACTTATTCAGAATGGAGTTTCCTGTGCTTATACAAGCTGGATTTAGAAGAAAATGCTTTGCCACATGTTGCACACGTGAAGGGTTTTTCTCTGGTGTGGACTCTCATGTGCGCAGTAAGATAGCAAGACTGTGAAAACGTTTTTTGACAAAATTTACACGAAAAAGGCTTCTCACCAGTGTGCATTCTCGTGTGGCGCACACAGCTTCGTCGATATGAAAATGCCTTTTCACAGATTTCACAAGAATATGGCTTTTTCTTAAAATGCACATTCTTGTGACTTCTTAAATATGATGCATTGCTAAATGTCTTTTTACAGTTGCCACAAGAAAACGGCCTTTCCCCAGTGTGGATCCGTTTGTGTCTTAATAGATTTGATGAGATCGATAAGGATTTTCCACAATATTCGCACGTGAAAGGCTTCTCTTTGGAGTGACTTCTGAGATGGTTTAAAAGGAATGAATTTTGTGAGAATTTTCGTTCACAAATATCACATTGAAAAGGCTTCTCACCAGAGTGAATCCTCATATGCACTACAAGGTGTTGCTTTAGGGAAAATCTTTTACCACAAATGTCACAACAAAACGGCTTTTCCCCCGTGTGGATTCTCTTGTGCACAATTAGATGGGATGACTGTCTGAATGTCTTCCCACAAGTTTCACAAGTGAAAGGCCTCTTACCGCTGTGAATGACCTCATGTCGGCGAAGCAGTGATGAAGTACGAAATGCTTTGTCGCAAGTGGCACATCTGATGATATTGTGGGCAGCATGAATTTTCTCGTGCTGACAAAGCGACGAAAGATTTGAAAATATCTTGTCGCAGTGCTCGCAGATGAGATCACTCCCTTTCTTATCATTCATCGTAGTAATCAACGGCGTTCCTATTTTTTTCATCTGAAAAAAGATCAAACTGTTTTTAAAAACCATGATAGAAAACTGTAAATTAATTGATAATTACAATTTCTGAATATTCTTCATACTAGGTAAGAAGAATAATCAGAAATTGCAATGGGCACTAGAACATCATGGCAATCACTCATCTTAGGGAATATTAAATAATACAATTGACTCTTCATTCACTACTTCATTACATATTCATAAAAAATTTTCATATTTCTCTTTTTAAAAAAAAACACAAATTGTGATTACCTTATTGTGTTTATTGAGGTTGGTCAGACAAGATCATCTCTGAATAAATCCATACTCGTATTGTCATATAACTGCGTTCCCGTTGATACTATCCTTTATTTCTGCTTTAAACTCTGATTCCATTATTTTCTCTGGAAGAGAATTTAAGCTGATCCCTTATTCGTCTTTACATGTACCTTACTGGAGAACACTGGAGACAATTGCACATCTCTACAGTTTGTACAGACCTGTCGTGAATTCAAGGATATCCTGATGGCTGAAGGTTCAATTATCTGATTTCCTCTTGGTATTAATATAAAAGAATAGATTCTTTGAGCTCTGGTGTTTCAGCTTCTCGTCCACTACCCTCTCAGATACCATTAAATCATCTAATTCGCAGTTATAATTAGATATAATTCTAATTTGCCATCCCTAAAAACCTCGTGTGTAGATGCAAGGTATTCATTGTTTTACTGCGACTGTCGAAATATAAAATAAATTTTCTGTTTATACTCTGCGGCGAACACACTGTCATAGGAGTTCACAATATACAGTGAATACGAGAAACGGCACCGTATTTAGCAGCCACGGGCTTGAACCGTGGCCGCTCAAATCACACGTCCTTATGCCCCCTTGAACGTGACCGTAAACCGTACGACGGTAAAAGTTATCCGTCAATATAAAACTGTGTTTCGAATGTGCATCGATGATAACGCCCTCGCTGGTGGAACAGTGGTTATAAACTTTATTGCCACACTCAGTTTTAAAATTCTGATTACAAATCCAATCAATGAGGCGATAAAATTTTAAGGACTTTTTCACAACGTAGCTCAGTTAGTTGGTCTCAGGAACAGTTTCACTATTTTTCCCCCGTTTCCACAAGCTCAAGACGCCACAAGGCACGCATTCCAAAACATGGTCCGAATCTATAAATAACATCCTTGACGCCATGTTCCATCAACACATGCCACCAAGCACCCCAGAGCAAATACTACTATGTGAGGAAAACAGCACATACACCACGGCCCAAGTGGAAGACAGCGTCACCAAGGAAGAACTGGACACCGCTGCAGCAAAAATAAAAAACAAGAAATCTCCAGGAGAAGATATGCTAGAGCCCGAGATCGTAAAGAAGGCTGTTGGAACCATCCCAAATGAGATCCTAAACCTCTCTTCAACCATTGCCTTGAAGCAGGCCATTTCCCAGCAGTATGGAGATCTGCAAAATAAGGCTTATTCTCAAGAATCAGACAAAACCACAAGACCTTCCGGAGACATACCGGCCCATCGCTCTTCTATCGTCGCGAGTGGGGGCTTAAGAAGAGGACCCTAGCCCTCTTCTATAAGGCAGTCTTCTTACCAGCAATAACATACGCATCAGGAGTCTGGTTCCACAAGGCGGTAACAGCGGTAAACAAAAGGAAGCTAGAGACCATTCAACGTTCAGTCCTATTGACAATCTCGAGAGCCTGCTGTAGTGTAAACACCCATGCCCTCCAGATCCTCTTGGGCCCTCTCCCCCTGGACCTGGAGATCGTCCGCTGTGGGTTGCTTTATCAACTATCCAAAGGCAGAGCAATCGCCTGCCTAGACTACACAACTGATCCGGCGAACGATCGTAAACTCGAGAAAAAACGCCTTCTCACCCACCTACAGCAGGCCTGGCAAACCCACTGGACGACTTCGACAAAAGGGGAAGTCACCCGAAGATTCATACCGGATAATGAACTAGTGTTTTCCTAAAAGACCAAACTGGTTTTCACCGGGACTCTGACATCTTACCTGCTCACGGGACATGGCGCAATAAGAGCAAAACTCTCCAGTTTCGGATTGAGTGACACCCCTCTCTGCCACTGTGGACAGCCAGAGACGTGGGAGCACCTCATGCACCACTGCCAACTATACGAAGACCTCCGCTGCCTCTTAATAACTAGAATATGTTTCTCGCCAATAAAGCAAGAACAATATCTCCTGCAGAGTGAGGATAACAATAAAGCCTTAACGCAGTTTGCGCAGATCTTTTTACTAGAAGAAGAACATACCCACAACTTTAGCAGGAATTTTCCCACAAACTAACCACTCGTCATTTATAATAAAGATCCTTAGATGTGTCAACCAAACAAAAACCTTACAGCTACAAACTGAAAAACTAATCATTAACTTAACCTGGATCTGACCACTGGCTTAAACTGGAGTCATTATCTGGACTTGACCACTCACACGGACGGGACAACATGTCCCAGGAATGGCGTACGAAGACCTGATAAAGACATTATGCAGCTTGCTGCCGAAACATCATTGGGCGATCTGAACTGGGTACCCTCACTCGGTCCACTTTCTTTCCCTTCCCTTGGCAGGGGATGGTTACTCTGTACCCTCCCCCCCTGCCATCCCCTATCTTCACCTAGTGAGGCATGGGCCTGCCCCGCCGACTTTTGGGGTTATCTTCACTATTGACCCTATATTTCTGTGTTTCACCCCCCAGTCTTCAGTGTCCCTTCCCTCTCCAGCTATGTTGCGACTAGCGTTTGACCCTTGCCAAAACTACACAAGCCCCACACTAAAAAAAAAAAAAAAAAAAAAATTAACTCTAACCCGTATAACTTATCTCTTTCGACCTGACCCAATTTCTAGCGTTCTTTTTTTTTTTTTTTTAGGTCCTAGCCACTGAAATCTCAGGAAATTAGGTGGCAAGACCTGCCAGAGTAAATAGTAAATTTCTAAAATACTGGTGTACCTGTTCTGCCGCCACGAGGTATAGTGTGGGCAACGGTGGGTCTCATTTGAGACCCAACGGCGCTAAAAGACCAGATGAACAACGGTACAAAACATTACACACCACAATATCCATACACTTTTAAACCTCTGGCCTCTACAGTGTTCTGTATCACACCACAATGTATATTACGCGGAGATGGCGGAACCCCTGGTGCCGTTAGACCCCCAAACACACTATACACTATACATTAAGCTCGTGTTTTAGTCCAACAAACATCGAAGCTACCAAAGAAAGGCAGACATAATAGACTAACGCCTCATAGCCTTATTAATTCTGACACTTAATATGCAAACACCCTTCCACGAGCCCTCAGTGCACAGTTGCTAGAATCGCTATTCTTCTCACACCGGTACGAAAGATCTGTTTGAATCCGTCCAATCAAGGAAGAAGTATTTATGGGACTTCCTCAGATGGCTGGGATAGTCGGTCTCAGGTGAATGAAGCATGATTTTTATCCCGCTAACTGTTGAGTTTTTCGTCCAGCAAATAACAAATCGCCCGCAGAACACAAGCAATTTCAGATTCAGATATAATATATATGGCACAAAATGGACTAAGTTCCTGATTCGTCTAGAACCCTTCAACGACAATAACCTTTCCATGATGGGCAACTCATCAATTTTTCTTTTTAAGCTAACATTAAGCAAGTTAAATTTGTTAGCGAGCATTAATAGAAATCACCTCTGCGTTTAAAAACTTTCCTTAAGTCCTAGTTCGTTTATTTCGACTCTTTCAGATGTAGAGCACTTTTACTTTTATCTCAAGATAATGATATCACGGGCGTTAAGTAATTTAAATTGTGTTAATGTCCAACACTATAACGATTTCTCACATACATTATAGTCAGATTGTTCGGCGAGAGAAATTCGCTAGAGAACAAACCGTGTAACGAAGCCAAAATTAGATATTTTTGAAGAACTACTGAACTTATCAATAAGATTAGAAATGACTTTAAGTTATTTCTATCAGTTATGTGCAAATGAATTGTATTTAATTAAATAATACGGATTTTGCGTACGCCGAAATTTCTCGGCTTAACCCCGATAGGTTTAAAGCTTTCTAAATAAGCTTTTTCATTTCAAGACATGCAAGTCTTACCTGATATATGCAATGGAGTAATTTCTACAATATTTTGAAAACGTTTCTGTCAAAAAGGATCACGAACACACAGTAATCACAAAATTCAAACTCTGTTACAAAAATGATATCCGTACCTCCATAACGGACAATTCAATCACTGACGCTACGCCACCTAACGGACGAATTCATTCTCACTTTAACAAAAACAAAATAAGAAATTCCAACTGATTTTTGTATGCAATATTTTATATAATTAAGGAAAACATAAAATTGTTTCTGGGAAGAAAGAGAATGTCTATTTTGTCTGAAAGTTAAAATACAAATAACTTCTGTGTGCGCACAAAATAATTCATTATTGGACTTGTATTCCTAGAAAGCTATTTGTTCATTTTAAAAACAATTACATAAAATACAATTTTTATTGCTAATTATGTCTATATGTATATATTATTAGTATCCAAGTAACAGCAGTAATTTTTTATTTTTAATGCGTATAAATTGTGGATACGTGAATATGATTTCTTTTTAACTGAGATCGTTCATCTGTTGGGTGCACCTGCAATATTCTTTAATCTTTTTAATTACAAATGTCTCAGACCGCAGAACTCTTTTTCCAGCCTCAGAGTTTATTTGTAAAGAAAAAATATATATATTCAATCTGAAAACACGAGATGACTTGCAAACAGATGCGTTTTCGAATTGACGCATTTCATCAAAAACTGACCTTCAGTAAATAATATAAGGTCTTTGAGATAACAGAAGAGGAGAAAATGCACCATGTACTGGAACTTAGGAACGAGTTGAAGCTTCTGCAGACCTTTCAGGACCAAGATATCGAGGAGGAAAGAACAACTTTCTGAAAGTCATCAAGCCCGAGAAACCTGTAGGTAAGAAGAAATCCAAATAAGAAAAATTAGTAAAGAAACACTTGTCATAATGAACCGAAGACATCAAATTAACAGCATGATAAACACTGACAAGGACAAAGTTGAGTTTAGTAAGTTATGCAAAGCAATTGGAAAGTGACTGAGACAAGACATAAGAAATTTAACACAAGAAAAGTAGAACAAGCATTAAAGAAAAACAAGGACTTAAATCAGCAGCCATAAGTGGTAATACAGAAACACAAATGATACCGAAATGAAGAATAGCGATGGTGTACTTATAATAGCATAAATAGCAGAGAAGGCATAATTCGAATTGCAGAAGATTACTATAAACAACTATATACACCAATACAAAAAAATACAAAATCAGCAATAGTAATATCAAAAAAATACTTTATTTCTGTCCCATATGTTGAACAGTGGCACAAACAACTTAACAGATTCTTCAAAGATACCGAATGTAAAATTGTTGCCAGACAAATACCGAAATTACACACTATACTGAACAATCCCTCAGTCCTTTCCTCGTTCGCAATACAAATAAATGACTTAGTATACAACATTTTTTGCGGTGATTATGAATCGTGTTATCGGGTTCTACGCGGTTTCCTCTGAATTTTCGTGTTAATCAACACGCGGCTTCAGTTCGTGCTTCTCGTTCAGCATCGTCAGAATTAGCCTTTCTTGCCGTTAATGAAAAAAATCCTTTTTTAATTACCGAGGCCAAAATACTTAGTGTCCAACATAATTATGCGAGACTATTAATTGCAGAAACCGTCGAAATTAAATTGTATGAGAATTCTGTTAATGTTCACCAGCCATATCTAATATCCGACTCGTGGTCTTGTACGTGCAGGCGCGAGGACATATAATCCTTATTTAAGTTGCATGCTCACCCCTATTCGGCAATTTTCATTCCTGTGATCACCACATACGGTCTAGAAGCATTGTCAGCTTCTAGGAAGCAAAATCGTTTTGCATTTTATTAGCTAAATTAAATTTTTACTTAATTTTTAATTGCGTTCAATTGATTTTAATTGTGTTCATTTGATTTTTAATTATTGTTAATTATTTCTTACTGTAATGTAAGATTTTCGATTTTTTTAATTGTCTTCGTTTTAATTTCTGGAGAGTATTATACGGAAGTGTTCTACGTATCATATTGAGGTAAACTTCTCTTATTCCTTTACAAATATAAGGAATTATATAAGGAGCGAGGGAATAATGCCAGTAGTGGAGAAGTTGTGGAGCAATTTTCGGATCTCTGCAGTCTGCAGAGATCCCACGTGAATTCAATGATATCCGTCGACCTGAAGGTTACCTTATCTGTTTTGCTGATGGTATTAATATAATTGGATAGATTCTTTGAACGCCGAGTGCCTTAGGTTTTAGTTTCTCATCAACTACCTTCTGAGATCATAAAGTTTTCTACCTCGTGGTTATAATTACATATAATTCTAATATCCCGATAAATAAAAATAACATGTGTGGATGCCAAGTAGTTAGACGTTTTGTGCAACTGTCCAAATATGACATTGAAGAATAGTTTTCAGTATAAAACTACACTGGTCTTCAAAGAAAGTGCATCACCTAGGACCTTCACATTTCTAACCCTTTTTCGCGATGGTAGGTTACATTAATGACTAGCATCACAAATAGAAATGTAAACAAAAGATATTTATTAATAGGTAAGGCAAAGCTAAGTAATATTTGACAGGTGCTCTAAAAATATTCCAAAATGAGCATTTGAAACTTTTATACAACAGTTTTGGTAAACACGACAGTTATGGCTGAAATGTTGTCAGAAACCCTCAATTTGCTTCAGTTTATCATTTTAAATGAAAAACAAAATGAAACGTTCACCAGGTGCAAATTGATATTTAGTTGAACCGTCTCTGGCCCTGATGACAGCTGCACACCGTCGAGGCATTGACAAGATCAATTTCTGAAGATAATCAACTGATAGTTCGTGGTTCCAAACACGAATTATGAAGTTCACGAAGGGTCTTTGATTTCTTTCTGGCAACTGCAGATTCTACACGCTGGATGTCAACAGTTCACCATAGGATTCAGGTCCGGCCTGGCTGTTTCCTGTCCAGCTAACAGTTGTGCTGAACCGTTCTTCCAACCATTGTTTCACCTATAACAAATGTAAACACATTACTGTCGAACCTCTAATGCAGAAATGAAGCTAAAGTACCTACAGAAGTGCCCACGTACACTTTTCGCCCGATGACAAGGAGCAGAGTCGTCCTGAAATATGCAGTTACTTGCCTGGATGAAATGGTCTCTTAACGGTTGGCAGCAATTTGCCTTCCAATATAGCCAGGTATCCACTGGCATTTACGGAACCTTTTATAAACTACAGGTGATACGAAATGGAATCCCATCATTTGACTGGTACGGCAAACGTTTAGAGCGAGTGAATGTGTGGAATCGGTTTTTTTTTTTTTTTTTTTGGCTGATGCTTGATTAGCTTGCTTTCTTGCGTCGTTTTCCTCTATTAATGTTATTTGCCTTTGAATAAGAATTACTTTTAGTTTCTGATTAATTTTAAACATAACTTGTACTCAAATTGAGATTTTAATAACGTTCGTGAAGTTTCAGTTCCTTTATTTTGACTCTCTCTCAGGTCTACTAGTGTTCTCTCAGATTTACTTTTTGTCAAATTAACTGTAATAATAAAATTTATTTTCTATTTATACTCCGAGACGATCTCATGGTCAGCGGCGTTCACAAGATAGAGAGAATACAAGAAACAGCACCCAATTTAGCAGGGCTTGAATCTTGGCTGCTCAAAGCACGTGTACATGCATTTGTATTACAGATATAATTTTTATGTTCTTCTTTGCCCACAAAAGTTAAGTGAGTATTCAAAATTTTTAATGGCATTTTAAGGTTTGGGGTGCCGATTTTTTACACATTGGCGCCAAATATCACGGATCGGTCGTGTGACCCAGACCGCTTCTACCAGCATGAGAGAACTCGTGATTATATTCACTGTGCTATTAGCACTTACCCAGAAGTCCACCAAACGTTTTGTGGAATTCGTGTTGGATGTCTAGAAAGCGTAGTAGCAAATTTTGTCTTTCATAATTCTTCGCAGACAGTAATTCAGCTGTGTTGTCATCTACAATGATGTTATAGCTATGACTTCGTGTAGCCGGTTGGTATAATCACCGTTTTCCCTACACCTGGTGAAAAGTTCGAATCCCATCAATAAGAATGGTATTATTATAAGTCTTTCTCAAAACGAAGCTGGATCTGTCTTCCGAGAGAGTAGTGTGATTTTTTCTCCCGGAACCTTGGGTATTTCATCCATCGAAACAGAAAATAACCAACAAAACACATGCAATTTACAGACATATTATATACGAAGCAATATGGCCTAAGTTGTTGGTTGAAGTGCTAAAACTCCTACAAAAAATGGCCCCAACTAACCTGTCCTTCACGTTCACTTAGATTTGACTGTCGGCTCATGCTTACATTGTGTTGCAGATGCATGTACAAACTAAAATCGACTGAATCACCTCTCTGTTCTTTTGAAGCTTCATCTCTTCACTAGTTTCACTGTCCCCGAAAATGAGCCGGACTTCCTGAGCACCCGAGAAAATTTTCAGTCCCTTCAAGACTTTGTTCGTTATGCTTTTGATTGCCGCAGATGCCTTCTCACTCAACTACGGAATACCTCCTAGCCTTCCTAGTAGAGACCCCTGCTTGCACTGGCCTTTGGCCAGTACGGGATCAGATATATATATATATGTCTTCTCTCGAATAATACAAAAAATGTTACAGGATAACCATCTATGTTGAATTAATCAGTTCTGGTTTAAAAAAGGTTCTTCAACAAAAGACGCGATTGCTTCCCTCAAGAACCGAGTGGAAAACCGGCAAGCTAAGTACATGTTGGCAGTGTTTGTTGGCTTTGAGGGTGCTTTTTGACTCCTGATTTTATCTCTAAGTTTACCTTAGAGATAAAATCAAGAATTTTACTGCCTCAATAATAAGAATATCAACGAAAGAACGGGGACTTAGGAAAAAGGATCGTTTTTATACTATAAAACAATATTTCTGCCAATGGTCTCATTCGCGGAAACCATTTGGTATCATAGAGTACTAACAGTTAAAATGAAAAATTTCTGTTTAAAGATCCATGTTATTATCAATTATAAAATCCCCTAGAACTTTATCAAACAACGCATTACAAGTCCTAGCAGGAATCATTCCCCAGGATCAAACATACTAAGAATATTTGATTAGTTTCTCAGTTGCAGATCGGATGCTTGGATAGAACTTGAATGGAAGGATATACAGAGACCCTCAGGTGTTAACAGAATCCTCTAAAGAATGATGATTGTTTCTGGATGATGATAACTGAAACTAAAAACTAAGGAACTGCATGGAAATATAGTTTACAAGCATAACTGCTTCTGAAACTTATACAGTTAAACCTAGTGACCTTGTGTGGTCTTAAGTGACATCTAGGTTTGTGACCTCAGATAGGAACTACAACACTTGAAAACTTCAAGAACTTAATGAAAATGTTTTTCACAACGTGAACTTTTGAAAGTGAAATAACGCCATTTGCTTATCTATGGACTGTCATTAGAATTCCAAATCATACACAAGATCTAGTTTAGGATTCTCGGGAAAAAGAGAATAATTAGGAGTCTTCAACAACTTGAAGCGAATCACCAGAAGAAGAGTTTTTAAGGCTTATGCTGGCACAGAAACGAGAAGACTACTGGGACTGACTTCTTTGTTGAATGAAATAAAACTGGACAGTTTACCTAGTGATTTCATTTGACAATAAGAAAATGTATTGAGAATATTTCGACTGTGGTGCAATAGACTAAGACCTTAGAAAATCATGTATATCTGTTAATATAATTGTTACAATTGTTTTGCCAGAACATCCTCCTAGCTTTGGAGTGGTTGGTCCTGTGACATGGGACCAAAATTACATATTTCCTAAGAATAGGAACAAATTTCACGGCAGTCTGTGAGAGGGCAATCTTTGTGGATTTTGAAGGTGCCTTTGATGGGAGAGTGCCCTCAGGTCCCTTAAACTGGCAAACTGCAATCAATATCTTTCGAAAATCATAATATTTGTAACAGATCAACTCATGTCATTGCCCAACACCTGTCATATTCAAAATTCATAAGCAGAGGTTGCCCGCAGGGGTGGTTGCTAGGACCACTCAACATTAGAATGCATACTTGACCAGTGGCTCACCAGAAGCTTTGACAACTGCGTCAATTTCGTCTACGCAGACGACTTAATTATCTGCATTGCAGAGAGATCCAGGAGAACCTTTGAGGGCAGAGCGAAGATTATCCTGGACGACCTGAACCCACAGATAAATTAAAAATATCAAACACAAAAATAAAGCTGTTTTTGTGTTTCACGCAAACACAAAAAACAAATCTTCAAAAACAGGTTGGATTACCGCAGACCCCCTAAAGTGCTTATTCACGGGAAGCAAAATCCATATATGGCACTTTGGCATTACATTGGTTTATAGATTGGGTGTCACAGTGCGTGCGTGACCTTCTGGCACCGACCCAACGCTATAAGTGTTTAAGCTACGGACTGTAGCAAAGTACTGTAAAGCAGATGAGTTCTGCGGCCATTGTGCAGAGCCAAGCCACTCGTTTAAGGACTGCACTAAGCGAACCAACCCGCCAAAGTGCGCCGACTGTTGGCGGAGGAAGTCCCCTTCTGCGGTCTGCGGAATAGTCACCGTCCTCCTAATAGTGTGTGGAAAAAGGCCCATGGTTCGAAACCCGTCAATGACGGGAGGAAATTTAATGGACTTTTTTTCACTCAGTGGCTGAGTTAGTTAGTCTCAGGCGAAGCAGCAAAGTTTTTCCCCCAGAAACTAGGATTTTTCGTCCAGCAAAACAGACAAATCGACCATAGAACACACGCAATTAATAGATATTAGACACACTGTACGGCAGATGAATTTAATTATTCGGATGGCCTAAAAATAATATGTAATAGTCCCCTTCTGCAGATGCAGCAGTTGATAGAACATATCCAGATTATGTAAGGGCAGTTGACATCCTTAGACGGTGAAAATACCACTGTGCTACCGCGCATGTCTGCGCGGTTGCACAGTGGTATTGGATCTCAGTCATACTGCATGATGGAAGAATTAGGAAGAGTTGACCGGAGCTTAGCTATGGAGACTAAACATGGGTTCCACCAATTCAAGCCTCCAATAAGCAAAGTCATCTACAACCTAGTGGTAGATGACTTGCGTTAAACAGTTAACTTGTGTTATAGTTAAAACAGTGGTTAAACTGTTCTAACTGTTCCACAGAACACAAGATATTTCAGACATAATACAGACGGCGCAGTGTGGACTAAATTAGTGGTTCGTCTAGAAGCCTTCAACAACTGTCACAACATTACTCCTTCAATTTTTCTTCAGAATCTAACCTTAAGCAAGTTAATTTTGTTAGCGAAGCAAAATACTTCGAACGACGAGGGAATTTACGGTGGAAATTCAGATCTTAGGTACCCCTCCGTTACTTCAACCATACTTCGACTAAAAGTCAGGAAGATGGCTGGTGCCAGCTTTCCCCCGCCCCGTCCTCCTAGTTTGACATGCCCAGTGTGTTTATCTCCCCATTTGCAGCTATTTTAAAATCGGGAACTCGTTTTCCCGATATTAACTACTGTTCTGGAGAAAATATTGTAGTCGGCGAAAGAAGTAATGCAGGTTCATTTAAACTAGACTGCAGTAATAGATTACACACAACGAGTTTGGTAAGGGGCAATCTTATACCAATTTGAATAAGTATTATGATGTGGTCATAAAGGAACTGGATCCAAAAAATAATTTTGATATCGTGTACTTGGATTTCTGGAAAGCTTTCGGTACGATTGCACGCACATAAAAGACTGATAAAAAAAAAACTCATATGAACGCTGAAAAACAAATTCATTTTGAATGGACATTTAGAATGGATATTGCTATGCCTGGACATGTATAATGGAGTTTGCTACTGCTCATCTATTGGTGCCACAGAATAGATGCATTTACTCATCTGTTCTGTTGCACCAAACAATACTAGCCCAGATCTTAGCTCAGGGAGTAATCAATGAGTTGGTTGTAGGTGTGCAATAGGACGACCAAGGTGCACATACATGTACGATTAGATTTGTCTAGTGATCGTGCTGGCCACAGCAGTCGTTGGATGTCTTCAGTTTCAAGATGTTCCTCCACCACTTGAGCTCTATGTCCGGCTGTTGATTATTATTCCGCCCCACACGAAAACACTGCCTACAAAGTAAGTGTCCTCCCTATCTTTGATGTTGGAGGGTTGGTACCGCATTGGTCGTTGTCACCAGATCAAATAATAGGTAGAATCTGTTCGTAGGTTAAAACGGGACTCATCACAGACGAGGACTGTATCCAATTTTTTCCCGCTTTACAGTAAGCTTCACGAGTTACACCACGTTTTCTACGTGTTCTGTTAATTTTGTCGAGCAGTGTATTTTATGAAATATAAACAATTAGAAAACAAAATTTGAATTATCTAATTAATAATACTATCTGGTATCTCTTGATTTTTAATGCGTTATATTTGAAGAACAAAAAAGGGTTAGCACGCTCTATGAATTTTATGCAATTTATGTAGATAATTATGAAACCCGAAATATTGAGCTAAATAGTAAGAATGTTTTCTTCAGAAAAAAATAGAAAAGAGCAATTTTTGTAGTTTGTTAATTTAATAAATATGCGTTCGTAGTAAAAATCTTATTTTCATGTTCTTCTGTACACAAAGGTGAAGTGAGTATGCAGAATTTTTGTGGGAGAAATGAGGAATTCAGGCGCCGATTTAATGCCCACCAGCACCAAATATTACTGACTGACCCTATACCCGGACATTTTCCAGGTAGCGTTTAGGAAAGCGTGATTATGTGCACTGTGTTATCCACAGTTACCCAAAAGTCCACGAAATGTTGTGTGGAATTCATGTCGGGTGAGTGAGGGGAGGCAATGACACAAAGCAGAATAGAGGGCATAGCAACATGTTTTGTCTTCCATGATTCTTTATGGGCGAAGGTATAGCTGTGACGCCATGTAAAATGTCAAAGCAACAGTGACTTCGTGTAACATGGTTCGCTTTATCACCGTCCTTCTCATACCATGTGGAAACGAACTGAGTTGGATTCTCGTCAATGACAAGAGGAATTTTTATGGGCCTTTTTCACAATGTGGCTGAGTTAGGGCTCAGGTGAACGTAGCACGGTTTTTTGGTCAATTTTCTCTTTTCGTCCAGCAAACAATAAATCTACAATAGAACACATGCAGTTTACAGACAGTATATAAGGGACGATATGTCCTTAGTCACTAATGATCCTCAAACCCAAAAACAACAATTCTTGCATATCACAAATATTAACCTCAACCTCTGAGCAGTCCAAGAGGCATCAACAAGAACTGGTGCCAACTAATCTGTTCCTCACTTTCACTTAGATCACACTACTCGTGTGCTTTCATTGTGTTGCACAAGCATCAACACACAACACATCTCATCGAGCTCCTCAGTCTACATGAGGATGTTTAATGACAGCACTGTGTTATACGATAAAGCGTATGCTGAGATAGTTAAGTAGTGAAGATCACATATCTCTAATAGCTATTACAGGACTTTTATCCTTTTTTGCATATCACAAATATTGCCCTTTAACAAAAAATAATAATAAAATGTAGGGAGATTCGTCCCCTGCTCGCTTCTTTTGAAAAAATAAAATACTTACAGAAGCTTTCGACTCTGTGTGTCTCTTTCTCAGCTATAAATACATTACTATATCTATATAATATCGGTGTGGATGCACCATAGACAACTCTTAAAAAAAATTACGATAGTAGTATAAAAGGTATCAATTCATCTCTATCTCATATTGTGCTCATCCTTCTCAACGAGTTATCATGAATTGCACTACCTCGAATAAGTAACTCTTCACTAATAGAGAAGACTATTGTCAATTATTCTCGGTCGGCACCCCTACCCCGACTGCACCGTTTCAAAGCTAGTTGGCTTTTCATCGGTGGGTGCCTTTCACACTACGATCATAGTTTTTCTTTAAGAGTTGTCTATGGTGAATCTACACCGATATTTTATAGATACAGAATCTTAAATTCTTAAAATGTTATGCCTTGTTGCATTTAGTTTATTTAAATAAATACGTTACATATGGAAATCAAATTCTGTAAAATCTAATATCACCCTTGCCATGAATTATAATTTTAACAGGTGTTCTTGTGCCCCCAAACTTCTTTCAAACTCACAGTAGACCTAAAGCATTTTACTATTTAACAGAGTCTAAAAAAAAAAAAACTCACAAGAACTCAAAAGAAAAAAAAAGTCCAAATAAAAACACGTATAAGGGGTTAACTACATTCTCTTCCGTGTTTTTTATGCCAACTACTTCTGTTCTTAGGGGGGGGGGAAGTCCCATCACATGGACTTCCCGAAAAGTAGACTCTTCAGAAATTCAAGTCCAATGCAACAACTGTGCTCTCTCTTCTGCAGTTCCCAATAATTTTCATATTTTATGTAACTATAACTAAAATCAAGATCTGCCGAAATTAGACTACTCACGTTATAAAGAATCCGTTTATTACTTTTTTTATTACACAATAAAACATATTACAGAATATAAAAGTTAAATATTAGAGAATATAAGAAAATTATAAAGAAAACAAATGAAATCTTAGAAAATTAATAAAATACATAGACAAGATGAAACGTAACGCTAAACTATAAATAACATATATAGAAAAGGAAAGAAGCTTCCATTGGTAAATTAATGTGAACAAATAATGGCGAACAATAATATTGTTATTATTTATAATGAAAGGCAATTTGCCTCAAATAAACAAATTTTAGTGATTAACGGATCATAAAATTTGATCCGAACATTGAACACAAATGCATGTTGAAGGGACATTTATTCAGAATGGAGTTTCCGGTGCCTAGCCAAGCTGGATGTAAAAGAAAATGCTTTGCCACATGTTGCACACGTGAAGGGTTTTTCTCTGGTGTGGACTCTCATGTGCGCAGTAAGATAGGAAGACTGTGAAAACGTTTTTTGACAAAATTCACACGAAAAAGGCTTCTCACCAGTGTGGATTCTCGTGTGGCTCACATAGTTTTGTCGATATGAAAATGCTTTTTCACATATTTCACAAGAATAGGGCTTTTTCTTAAAATGCACACTCTTGTGTCTTCTTAAATATGATGCATTACTAAATGTCTTTTTACAGTTGTCACAAGAAAACGGCCTTTCCCCAGTGTGGATCCGTTTGTGTTTTAATAGATATGATCGGTCCGAGAAGGATTTTCCACAATATTCGCACGTGAATGGCTTCTCTTTGGTGTGACTTCTGAGATGGCTTACAAGGACTGAATTTCTTGAGAATTTTCGATCACAAATATCACATTGAAAAGGCTTCTCACCAGAGTGAATCTTCATGTGGCGTGCAAGGTGGTGCTTTAGGGAAAATCTTTTATCACAAATGTCACAACTAAAAGGCTTTTCCCCTGTGTGGAGTCTCTTGTGCACAGTGATAGAGGATAACCTGCTGAATGTTTTCCCGCAAGTTTCACAAGTGAAAGGCCTCTTACCGCTGTGAATGTCCTCGTGTCGGCGAAGCACTGATGAAGTACGAAATGCTTTGTCGCAAGTGGCACATCTCAAGATATTGTGGACAGCATGAATTTTCTCGTGCTGACGAAGAGACGAAAGGTTTGAAAATATCTTGTCGCAGTGTTCGCAGATGAGATCACTCCCTTTCTTATCAGTCATCGTAGTATATCAACGGCGTTCCTATTTTTTTCACCTGAAAAATAATCAAACTGTTTTTAAAAACCATGGTAAAAAACTGTAAATGAATTGATAATTACAATTTCTGAATATTCTTCATACAAGGTAAGAAGAATATTCAGAAATTGTAATGGGCACTAGAACATCATGGCAATCACTCATCTTAGGGAATATTAAATAATACAATTGACTCTTCATTCACTATTTCATTACATATTCATAAAAAATTTTCATATTTCTCTGTTTAAAAAAAACACAAATTGTGATTACCTTATTGTGTTTATTGAGGTTGGTCAGACAAGATCATCACTGAATAAATCCATACTCGTATTGTCATATAACTGCGTTCCCGTTAATACTATCCTTTATTTCTTCTTTAACCTCTGATTCCATTATTTTCTGTGGAAGAAAATTCAAGCTGACTCCTTCTTCGTCTTCCCATGTACCTTACTGTAGAACACTGGAGACAATTGCACATCTCTACAGTTTGTACAGACCTCTCGTGAATTCAAGGATATACTGATGGCTGAAGGTTCAATTATCTGATTTCCTCTTGGTATTAATATAAAAGAATAGATTCTTTGAGCTCTGATGTTTCAGGTTCTCGTCCACTATCCTCTCAGATACCATTAAATCATCTAATTCGCAGTTATAATTAGATATAATTCTAATTTGCCTCCCTAAAAACCTCATGTGTAGATGCAAGGTATTCATTGTTTTATTGCGACTGTCGAAATATAAAATAAATTTTCTGTTTATACTCTGGGGCGACGACACTGTCACAGGAGATCACAATATACAGCGAATACGAGAAACGGCACCGTATTTAGCAGCCACGGGCTTGAACCCCGGCCGCTCAGATCACACGTCCTTATGTGCCCTTGAAGGTGACCGTAAACTGTCGACGGTAAACGTTATCCGTCAATATAAAAACTGTTTTGAATGTGCATCGATGATAACGCCCTCGCTGGTGGTACAGTGGTTATAAACTTTATTGCCACACTCAGTTTTAAAATTCTGATTACAAATCCCATCAATGACGCGATGAAATATTAAGGGCTTTTTCACAACGCAGTTCAGTTAGTTGGTCTCAGGAACAGTTTCAGTATTTTTCCCCCTTTTCCCTTTTTCACAAGCTCGTGTTTTTGTCCAACAAACATCGAAGCTACCAAAGAAAGGCAGACACAATAGACTAACGCCTCATAGCCTTATTAATTCTGACACTTAATATGCAAACACCCTTCCACGAGCCCTCGGTGCACAGTTGGTAGAATCTCTATTCTCCTCACACCGGTACGAAAGATCTGTTTGAATCCGTCCAATCAAGGAAGAAGTATTTACGGGTCTTCCTCAGATGGCTGGGATAGTCGGTCTCAGGTGAATGAAGCATGATTTTTATCCCGCTAACTGTTGAGTTTTTCGTCCAGGAAATAACAAATCGCCCGCGCAACACAAGGAATTTCAGATTCAGTTATAATATATATGGCACAAAATGGACTAAGTTCCTGATTCGTCTAGAACCCTTCAACGACAATAACCCTTACATGATGGGCAACTCATCAATTTTTCTTTTGAAGCTAACATTAAGCAAGTTAATTTTGTTAGTGAGCATTAATAGAAATCACCTCTGCGTTTAATATCTTTCCTGAAGTACCAGTTCGTTTATTTGTACTCTTTCAGATGTAGAGCACCTTTACTTTTATCTCAAGATAATGATATCACGGGCGTTAACTAATCTAAATTGTGTTCATGTCCAACATTATAAAGTTTTGTCATATAGTTTTTTTTTTCTTCTTTGTTGTTGTATTCGTCCCATTCTGCTTACGCTATCACGTACATTATAGTCAGATTGTTCGGTGAGAGAAATTCGCTAGAGAATAAAGTTTGTAACGAAGCCAAAATTAGATAGCATTAGCAGAGGCTTTGATACTTTCATACTTTTGATAGCAGATACTTTGAACAACTACTGAACTTACCAATAAGATTAGAAATGACTTTAAGTTATTTCTATCAGTTATTTGTAAATGAATTGTATTTAATTAAATAATATCGGTTTTGCGTACACTGAAATTTCTAGGCTTGACCGCGATAGGTTTAACGCTTTCTAAATAAGCTTTTTCATTTCAAGAAATGCGAGTCTTACCTGATATATGCAAAGGAGTAATTCCTACAATATTTTGAAAACTTTTCTGTCAAAACTCAGAAGTTCATTTAGGATAATGAACACACAGCAATCACAAAATTTCACTCTGTTACAAAAATGATATCTGTAGCTGCATAACGGACAATTCAATCACTGACGACTCGCCACCTGACGGACGAATTCCTTTCTCACTTTAATAAAAAGCAAAATAAGAAATTCCAACTGATTTTTGTATGCCATATTTTATATAATTAAGGAAAACACAAAATTGTTTCTGGGAAGAAAGAGAATGTTTATTTTCTCGGAAAGTTAAAATACAAATAACTTTGGTGTTGCGCACAAAATAATTCATTATTGTACTTGTATTCCTAGAAAGCTATTTGTTCATTTTAAAAACCAATTACATAAAATACAATTTTCTTATATATATATATATTGCTAATTATTTGTGTATGTATATATTATTATTATCCAAGTAACAGCAGTATTCTTTGTATTTTTAATGCGTATAAATTGTGATACGTGAATATGATTTCTTTTTAACTGAGATCGTTCATCAGTTGGATACACCTGCAATATTCTTTAATTTATTTATTTACAAATGTCTCAGACACGCAGAACTCTTTCTCCAGCCTCAGAGTTTAATTGTAAAGAAAACAAAAAAATACATTCAATCTGAAAACACCGGGTGACTTGAAACCAGATGCGTTTTCGAATTAACGCATTTCATCAGAAACTGACTTGAATAAATAATATAAGGTCTTTGAGATAACTGTTACGAGCGGTATGAATCCCACCTTTCCTTTTTCGGATTAATTAAATATTCAGTAATGGATAAATTAACTATTAGTCTGATTTCCCCGGTTGCTGATGTATATTTGAATTGTGTTGAAACTCATAGAAATTGTAATACCATCAGCAAGGACGGAAATCAGTAAAGTCAAGTAAACATTATTCGAAATTAGAAAAAGAATATTAAACATCCTCTAAAGGCCCAGCCCACTCGTAACCTTGCTTTGGGAAAAGTATATACAGTACAGTTTCGGCTGTATAAACTTCCGTTGGAGGGTCAAGATGTCAAGGGAAAAGAATCTTCTCCTATAAACACATGAGCATTCTACAACGATGGGAAGATGCTATAACAGGGGAAGGACAGTTCCTCCCCGCATAAACAACAAAATACCTTGAGTTCTTTCCGAATGATGGTGATATTGAATAACATCTCGCTTGTCCAAAAATGGTCAGAAAAGTAACACCAGTGTAAGTAGCCATGACGTACACAAGGTTTGCTGCTCGTTAAGTGGTCTAGAAGAAGAGTCAACAGATGCTTTGACCATGACATAGCAACTGAGATTACCTAAAATTCTGGCCTTGGAATTAGACCATCCAATGATGAGCGATGGAAAGATACCCGAAGGATGTGACCCTGAATATATAAAGCAGATGGAGGGTGTATTAAAGGGAGAGAGAGAGAGAGAAGAAGGGCGTATGAAAGAGAAACAGATAGTATAGTATTAGTAAGAAGAATTAGAAAATAGTTCATCTTAGAAGATTCAAACAGTCGCGACTCTTTTGTCTGTCGTGTAAACCTTACCTAGTAGAATTGTGCGTGAAAGTCATCGTGGAAAAGTCAAGCAATTCCAGCGGTAGAATCAAGCAGAGGGAAACATCCTGAGAAGGAGGAAATCTCAATCGAAAGAGGGAAGATACGGGAAAACGGTAAGCTAAAATGTTTCATCATGTATGTGTGAGAACGAGAGATAGTTTAAATGGAATATTACGGTGACGCAGCTTTTAAAAGATGATTCCTTTCTAAATTGATTTCTTTCTATGTTTTATATATGTTACCCATGAATTATATACATGCCGCGGTACAACAGTTAGGTACCATGAATATTAACAGGTTAACATAAAGATCTGATATCCTAATGTATACACTTAAAATAATAAATGTTTTAAATGTTGAAACGTTCACAAATACTAAAGGTCGTAAATATTAAACAGAAGAGAAAGGGGAGAAAAGACGATGGTACCCAGTTGATATTCAACAAAGGTCAATAGAAATATATATATATATGTTTATGGATCGTATAAATTGTTGTATTAATGGTATGGCTCTTGTAAGAGAAATATAATTATAAGGAATCATGGTATAATCTTAAAATGGTTTAAATCAAATGATAATAATTTCTTAATCTTTAATAAGATAATGAAATGTTATAAAAGTGTGAATGAGTTATATATATATATATATGTGTATTTTCTTTTGTAATGTGTTTTATATATATTCTATTAAATGATTGTTTTGTTACAAATACTGCCTCGTTGCTGACTTCAGATCACATCAGTATTCACCTGGGGTTGATTAAGTTCAATTAAAAATTATTGCGCTAGGAAGGAAATATATATGTATATATATATATATATAATTAATTAAATTATTAATTAAATTCTTTCTTAGTTACACAACGCAAGAAACAGATTCAAATCGCATGCATAGTAGAGGAAATAGATTATTCATCTCATCTATTATGTATTAGGATATACGAAATCTGGTCCTAAACAAAAGCCACTAGACACACAGAGTAAGCCATAACTATGTTGGGGAAGATTACTGATTAAGGAGAAAATTTAATCATGCAAACACCTCTTAATGACAGCCTTTATAACAATTATAGAATATTCTAGCAATTAACTCCCCCCCCCAATCTGGTTGCCGTAATAATATAAAAATTCAATTCCCCCCCCCCCAATAAAGTGGCGCCGTGACCAGCACGAATAACATTTTGTTGTCGCGATCAGTACAAATAAGCAATTATGGCTTTAGAAAATTAGGGGAAGTTTACAAGGTTTCTAACGTTTATTAAGTATGAGAATAGGTATTAAAAGGATAAAAGTAAAGTCTGAAGCAAAAGTTAATGATTACTGATGTTCTGAGTGTATAGCAACAGGTATTATGTTTTCTGTTTTACTTAGCATTGCTGAATTATCATTATTATGAAATATATTATGAATCATGGTATTTTCTATATGATCATGCATAGCAACAAGTAGTAATATTTAATAAAATAATGGAGTATATCTGGGTTTAAGAACAGGAAATAGTTAACTAAGGAAAATTTAGTTAGAAAATTTGAAGTTTAAACTTAGATCAGTAGATCTATAAACGGTTTAAAAATATATATATTATTAGTTACTGCTTGTTGCTAACGTAACCTTAGCATTATATCGTTTGTGGGGCAATTGTGATATAGTTTGATTTAAAAAAAAAAAAAAAAAAAAAATGGAAGAACCAAGTTTAGAAGGGCCAAATTTAGAAATGTCTGAACCATTATTTCCCACCCAACCCGAGGCAACACCTGCGAGGGTGTATCCACCTCAAATTGCTGGTTTTCTTAACCTGGTCCCGATGTACCACGGTAAAGATGACGAAGTCATGACGATTTCTTACTTTTTCGAGATACTCGAAGAAATCGCGGTCATTGCTGGGTGGTCAGGTAGGGAGAAAATTGCAGTAATTAAAAGTCGGCTTAGAGATTGTGCCGCTGAGTTCTTGTCTCACTCAATCGAGTTAAGATCAGAAAAAGATTATGATAAAATTAAAGAAACATTCTTGACAAGATTTGAACGTACACAACCTGTCATATCGCAATTACAAAAGTTCAGTAATGCTAGACAGGGAACAGACGAATCAGTTATCCAGTTTGGAACTCGTCTGAAAAATTTGTGCAGAGCAGCTTTCAAAACTGAAAGTGAAACACAAGAGGTCATAACTCTGAGAGATCAAACTCTCTTGGCACAATTTTTGAGCGGGTTAAATACAAAACTGAAGCGATTAGTACTAAGCCAAAAGCCGGCCACTTTTCAATCAGCCTTGGACATAGCAATGCTTGAGGAACAGAATGATAGCCTCGTACAGGGAAAACAGGTAACCATAAACACGGTACAAACAACTGAACCTCAGATTAAACAGATGTTAGGACCAGTGCAAGAACAAATTCTATCATTACAACATTCATTAGATAAGTTAACAACTAACAATGCAGATCTGAACGGTTTAGAAAAACAAATGGCTTCACTTAATAACAGGTTTCAGCAGTATGCAGATGAAATTAACCAACAGCTTGGAGAAATGAGACAAAAACAATATAGGCCTTATTACTCACCTAATATACGCCGAGATACAGCAGTTAGACCGATCTCTTTCACTGCTCCTCAAGCAGAGAGCTGGGGAAATCAGGGAGCTCGCAATCAAAATGTATCAAATTACATCAGATATAACAGTAAGTGGCAGGGTCAAACTCAGAGACCCGTAAACATTGATAGGGATGAACGGTGTCAATATCCTGCTGAGAAACCACACGAGCCTATCTACCGTCGGAGAGCGCCAGATAGAAATAACTACACTGGGGTAACACAAGTTGGGAGGTCCGTTATTGATAGGACAAACGATCGCTTTTCAAACAATATAAATCCTAATTCCTCCTATGTCAGAGATAGAGGAGAAATATATAATACCAACAGGGGACGACGATCGCCCAGAATAATAAATCGCAGGCAGGTAAATCATATGGGAGTTAATTCACATTGGCAACCTAATCGCCAAACAAGTTGACTAAAAAGACCCTTCCCATCTAAGCCTCATTTAAGATATCCTAGAGCAGAACATGGCGTTTTCACTGCCGAAAATGACATGGACTTACCTCTAGTTGCTGGTTTAATCCAGGGCATTCCGACTAAATTTTTAATTGATAGTGGTGCATCAGTATCTTTAATTAGTGCAGGGATCTTTAATAAAATCAGACATCACAGGTCCTTGAAACAAAGACCCCCTGAAGTTACTGTTTGTGGGATAGGAGGTAATGTTGTGCCCATACGCACCAAAATTTCAGTAAATTTAAATTTGGATGGGAAAACATTTAAAGAACAGGTCCTCGTAGCCTTAGATGCCTTAAGTCCAAAATATGATGTTGTTCTTGGATCAGATATTTTGCGAAAACGATCTTTTGTCCTAGATTCAGGCAAACGAATTTTAAAATCTCTGCCACTAGGCATTTGCATGAGAGAAATAGGGGTTAGAGAAAGAATTTTAGGTGATACAAAACCCACTATAGGAAAACTAACATCTAAACACATTATCCCACCTAACACTGAGACAGTGCTTACTGTGCAGTGCGATCACAAGCTTTTTCCTGAACAGGCAGTAATAATCGAACCAAATTATAATTTAGGCATTAATGACCTAGCTGTTTGTTGCTCATTAGATCAGTTATCTCAAGACAGGCGTGCTTCTGTCGCGATTGCGAATGTTTCGGCCGAGCCACTGCATTTAGCAAAAGGGACAGGTCTTGTTAAAATAGAATGTGTTAATATGAAAGAAGCTAATTTTACAGGGGAGAAAGAAAAGGTTAGGAGATCTTCTCCAGTGTCTATAGAAGACTTCAAACTGAATCATTTAACTGATTCCCAACGAAAGCAACTGTCTAAATTGTTACTGGAATATAGAGATGTTTTTGCCAAATCTCCTTCCCAGTTAGGCAATTCTAAAATCTTACAACATAGAATAAAGCTCACAGATGACATCCCGGTTGCACAGCGTGCATACCGAACGCCGTATTCTCTGCGAACTGAGGTAGATCGCCAAATTGATGAACTAAGAGAGGCAGGGATAATTTCTCCAAGCGTTTCACCATACAGTGCTCCGATCGTCATGGTTAAGAAACGTGACAATTCTTTTAGATTATGTATTGACTTTCGAAAACTTAACGCGAAAACGGTCGCAGATAGTTACCCTCTGCCTCAAATCTCGGAGATATTGCAGCTGTTATCAGAATCTCGTTTCTTTTCCACTCTCGATCTTCAATCTGGCTTTTGGCAGATCCCAATTCATCCTGCTGATAAGCACAAAACGGCATTTACAACGGGTCAAGATTTATGGGAGTGGGAAAAATTACCACAAGGATTAAAGAATAGCCCAGCCAGTTTTGTGCGAGCTATGGGAATTGCTTTGCAAGGTTTAAAGAAACAATCCATCTTTTGTTATATGGACGACGTTGTGATAGCCAGTAAAACCTTTACAGAACATATTGAAAGATTGAAGACCGTTTTTCAGCGTCTGAGACAATACGATCTCAAGCTAAAACCTTCTAAGTGTGATTTCCTAAAGCCAGAAGTCATTTACCTTGGCCATCTCATCAACTCCGAAGGCGTCCGTCCAAATCCAGAAAATGTGGAAGCCATCAAAAAGAGTTTAGCTCCTAAGACAGTAAAACAAGTCAGAAGATTTCTAGGTATGACAGGATTTTATAGAAAGTTTATTAAAGACTATGCGGAGATATCTTTCCCGTTGACCAGACTGACAAAGAAAGACACTCCCTTCAAATGGGACGAAGCAACACAGGCCGCTTTTGAGAAGCTTAAAATGGCCCTGATAACAGAACCTGTTTTGATTTATCCTAACTTTTCCAAAATGTTCTATTTGTCTTCTGATGCTAGCGATATTGCTATCTCGGGATTGCTAGAGCAGATTGCAGAAGATGGAGAGAAACATCCTATTTCTTACGTTAGCCGTCTGTTAAAACAAGCTGAAAAGTCGTATAGTACAGTGGAAAAGGAGAGTTTAGCAGTCGTTTTCTCCATTTCGAAGTTTAGACCTTTTCTATACGGGTTTAAATTTCAGATAATTTCTGACCATGCACCATTAAGATATCTTCTCCAATTAAAGAACCCCAGCCCTAGACTAATGCGCTGGAATTTAATGTTACAAGATTACGAATTTGAGGTTACTTACCGTCCTGGCCGTCTGCATTCTAATGCTGATTATTTATCTAGACCAGTATTAGAGGAAGATGCTAAGCCTAAGAGGCAAAAGAAATCTAAGAACGAACATGTTGCGACGATGTCGACCGGAATTACGCTGGAAACACTGGTAATGCCGAAGGAAGCCACTAAAGAGTTGGTAAGAACATTACAAAGAGAAGATAATAAACTGAAATCGTTGATCACTCATTTAGAGGGAAACACCCAAGCCTTAGCAAGAATTCCAGATTCATACTATTTAAATGATGGTGTTTTATGCCATTATACTTTACCTGACACAAGATCAGCTCGAGAACAGCCTTTTGAACAAATAGTGGTCCCACATGCATTAAAACGAGAGATTTTAGACGCTTGTCACACTAATCCTTCAAGCGGCCATTTAGCGTTTGATAAAACTTTACAGAAGATACGGAGAAATTTCTTCTGGGTGAACATGTTCTCTGACATTAAAGCTTATGTGAACACTTGTCCTTCATGTTTGGAAAGAAGAGGATATAATCCAAAAGCAAAAGCTAGCCTTATGCGGGTTCCTTTTGAGACAATTCCTTGGTATCGAGTAAGCATGGATATTCTTGGTCCACTGCCGACCAGTCTGGAGGGCGATAAATATCTGCTGATGGTCGTAGATTGTTTTACACGTTATGTAGAGGCAATACCACTGAAGACACAGAAAGCAGAAGAAGTGGCAACCGCTTTTGTGAATCATGTAGTTGCTAGACATGGAATTCCACAGATTTTATTGACTGACAGAGGAAGCAACTTTTTATCAACCTTAATGAAAGAGATCTATCAAAAACTAGGCATTAAGAAATTGGAAACCACTGCGTATCATCCGCAGGCAAACGCAAAAATAGAAAGGTTGAATAGAACTTTAGCAGCAATTCTATCGCATGTCGTGAATGCTACTCAATCAGACTGGCATACCTGTATACCATTGGCAGTAGCAGCATATCATTCAGCTGTACATTCTGCTACTCATGAAACACCAAATTATTTAATGTATGGGAGAGATATTGTGATGCCTCAGCACATTTGGACTTCAGAAATACACCCTACATACGCTTCTTTAGAGCATTATTCAGAGCAAATGGTGGCAAGGATGCAGCGGACTTATGAAATAGTTCGGCAGCATCTGGAAGACGCTGCACAAACACAAGAACAATATCGCTCTACTAAAGCTGTAGATAAGCAGATTAGGGTTGGAAGCATAGTATATCTCTATACTCCTATGGTAAAACCAGGTAGAACACGCAAATTGTCTCGACAGAGTAGTGGTCCATATCGGGTCATATCACAGACATCAGAAGTTAATTTTCAGATTCAACATATATATCATCCTAAGGATAAGCAACTGGTACATATAGACAGATTAACTAAAGTGATAGATCGCAAACCATTTCCAGAGCTACGTTTAGAGTCTTCTGAGCCTACTACATCACCTGAACGATCCTCAGAAAACACTAAACCAAAAAGAGTATATGTGGAATCGGAAACAGATGAAGAAGAAGAATGGGTCGAACCGGTTTACTATCAGCCACAAAGTTTACCCGTTTCAATTCCATTAGCGTATTTGCCAAATAGGGGTCAGAAACAAGCGACACAAATAAAGCAAAACCAACAGGCAAGTCCACAGAGTGGAAAACAAGAAGAAACTGTCACTTTGCCAGTCAGAAAACAGCAAGTGCATTCTCAGCCAACACATCAATATAATTTACGCAGCAAAAGCCAGGGACCTCGTTCTATATCAGTTCCTGAAAAGGAAGATGTGAAAATACATCCTCAGGCATCAAATAGAGTAATTGTTCCTGAGACAATTCAAACGTCAGATGAAGAAATGGACCAAAGCGGCCCCTCTCAAAATACTGAGAAAGAAGATGAATCTCAGCCAGCTCAAGTCTGCTCTGAAGAAAGGGCAGAAGCGGCAGCGCCACACTCTGAAAATCAGAGTCTTTACGATCGATTTGTACGATGGGTGAATGTACCTGAAATTGAACCCGATCCCGAACCAACTTCAGAACGAAACTGGGCGAACGATGGATATGATCTTTTAGTAAAGTGGATAAATGCAAAGGACTGAGTACATGATTAATTTCGGGAATTAGCATTTTCATGTATTGTACCTACTGATTTAATTCAGCATTAAAGAGGTTACCATAATGAAAGGTTGGAAAAAAAATGGATTGTATTCAAATCTATCATCATGTTTTACCAGCAGTTGTCACTGGATAGCTCAACGAGCACAGATTGTTATACAGTATAGTTAGTAACACAGGAAGGAGAATTTAATTTATTGTAACTGAGAAGTTTCAAGCAAAGGCATAAGTTATTCTTTTGAAGATAAAAAAAAAAAAAAAAAAAAAAAAAAAAGGTGAATAGTGCCAGAACTTTTAATCAATTAATAGTGATGAACCATTATTACTGAGCAGATGATAATTTTCATCCCGCGGAAAAAAAAAATATATATATATATATTGAGTATACAGGATTAAACGAAGAGAGGAGAGGAGGATTGCAAATGGTCTAGGGCTTTATTAGGCGCCCCCCTAGTTCCCTTTTGTTTTCTCTCTCTCTTCCTCTCATTGTATGTCTAAATTCAAGTTCAAGAAAGAAGATTCAGAGTGATATCTAAGGAAGATAATAATAGTCCTTTTTAGAGATGAGATCAGGCATTTAGCCTGGGGACGGCTGGTTCCTCCCAGTTGTTATTTGTCCTATCATGTTCTAAAGAGAAGAGTTAAATGAAACAGGAGCTAACATCTGAATTCCAAGATCAAGATAAGGGGATCTTCTTCTTGTGCTGATTGTTTTGCAAAAAAAAAAAAAAAAAAAAACTCATTTTACTCTTAAAGGATCTGGAGTAATCTACATCAGAATTTTAGTTCTGCAAATAATTGTCAAATAGAACTTTATCTATTCATTATAATTCTATCACATATGGGATTAAGGAGTTAATGACATTGCATTAACATAAGATCGTCAAGACAGGATAAATGCATAATTATTATCAACTGTTTTGTGTATGAGAAGGAAGAAAGAAAAAAAAAAAAATCAGCTGTCTAATTTATGCCCTACTATTAGGTTTTATCAGATTGCATATCACTCAAGGTTTATTTATAAAGAATGACTTGTAGCTATAAGTGCTTTGAACTTTTCAAGGCGAGCCGTTTATCTTGGGCAGAAAATTAAGAAATATAATACACAAGATCTAGTTTTTTTTGTTTAGAGTAAGGGCCGCCTGTTTTCTCCTTCGAAAAAAAAGAGAGAGAGATAATTTTTTGTCACCTAAAAGCTCGATATCCCAAATGGCAATTGTTTACTCAAAGAGGGTTCGAAGTTCAAGACTGATAGATTATTTTCTATACTCTATGTAGGTTAAGAACGTTAAGAACTCGAACAAGGACGTTGGGAATGAAGATAAATTCCAGAATATTGCTGATTTTAATTCACGTGATTTATGAAGTAGTCACCCACGCCCCGGTGGAAATATGTAAAGTTGAGCAAGGTGCATACAAATGTGGATCAGTGAATCCGTCAACGGATCTATTTAAAGTAATTCCTGCTGATAGTTGTATCAAGGCAAATTGCCACGATTGTGTAAAGCAATGAGTGTCAATGTTATACCTTCCGAATAATACTTTAGTGCGGCCTGCCATGGGGAGAAAATATGCCTGTTTGGCAGAACCATATCGGATTGCAAAGAATTAGAATTTTGTTTGGAAGATTCTACTTTACAAATTACTCATCCAAATTTTTCTCAGTTATCCCAAATTTCTGGATTTTCTCCTGGCCAGGCACCATGGACAGCTTGGCTCCAACAGTTAGTTGGTAATGGATTATCCTCTTGGATTAAGCTACCATTGATACTTTTGAGTATGATATTGATGAGCTCATTTATTTTTCCATTGTTCATCACCTGTTTTAGGAAGTAATATCTCCAAAAAAAAAAAAAAATAATAAAATAAAAAAAATAAAAAAATAAAAAAAAAATAAAATAATAATAAATAAATAAATATATAAAACATATATTTTTAAATTAGGAGAGTGAGGGTGAAAAGGAGGGATAGCAACACGTAAGATGCTCTCACGCTTTATTTGTTTAAAGCTTAAGAGAGAGGAAGGAAATAGTAAACGCAGTACCTTCTCTTCTCTACTTTTGAGAAAAAAGGGGAGTGAGAGATGGTGAATTAGGAATAAAAGAATAATAAGGAAGTTTTGGAAGTAGCTTCTTTTCTTCTCACCCGAAATACTTATTCCATTGGAACTAATAACAACAATTTGAAAAAAAATCAATAAATGAATAAATTGAGAGATACTGAATTGGAATCATTCTTTTAAATAGGATACCCAAGAAGACCTTCATCAGAAGTATAAATGGAAAATCATAGTGAAATACGTCCCCCGTATCTGACTTTCACAAAACTGTCAACACTGGCACATACCCCACAAGGGTCTCGTCAGATAGTACCGCCTTTGATTTGTATAGTCCAAGGGAATATTTAATTTCCCCGTTATCAAAAGTTATAATTCAAACCGACCTTCAAGTTCGCATGCCCACTGGATGTGTAGGGAGAATCCTTCCAAGGGCTGACATTCCCATCAGTCATTACCTGGAAGTCGGCGCAAGCTTGAAAAGCCCAGAATTGTGTGAAAATCTAGAAGTAGAATTATTGAATCTGGGTAGAATAGGAATAAGAATTAGACCCGGGGACAAGATAGCACAATTGGTGAGCGAACGCCCATTAACTATGCAATTATCCGAGATGATGTTGCCCAATCTCTCTAATATAAGTCACCAATCAATCAAAGGTCAAGGAATCCCATTCCAAACATCTATGGAGGATGCAGCGTACTCTATGGCAAATCACAGACGGGGAACATGCATAATTTTCTGCAATAAAGTATTTCAATTTCAGACGAGCTCCGTGTTTAAGGATATGAGGTCTGTAGAAAAAGACACAGTACGGTTGGCAACCTCTTTCAGCAATTTGGGTTTTGATGTCATAGTGCATCATGAGTTTCTGGTAAGAGAGCTAATCCACGCGTTACAACAAAGTGCAGCAAGTGATCATTCAGAGGCCGATTGTTTTGTGTGCTGCATACTAACTCATGGAGCAGTTGGCGCCTTGTTTGCACGAGACGGGAAATATGGCATGGAACAATTGTTCATACCTTTTTGGGAGAGCGCTTCCCCGACATTAAGAGATAAGCCTAAGATCTTCTTTATCCAAGCTTGTCAGGGTAGTGCTGCTTTGGCAGGCGACCTGGTAATACCAGATGATGTTCAAACGGAAAACCCAGTAACCGAACCTGTTCTTCAGGCAGACATGCTTATTGTATATTCTTTAGTGTCTGAATGTATGTCGTGGCAACACACGGAAGAAGGATCTTGGTATATTCACAACCTCTGCGAATTGTTGGATCTACGAGCAGATAAAACGGATCTGGTAAGTCTTCTCACCATGGTAAATCGAAAAATGGTTAATCACTCAAAATTTATGAGGAGGCCCTTAAACAGAAATTCTGATCGTGTTCCATTGACCACTTCACTCTTAACTAAGGATATTCTTTTCCTTCCAAAATGGAGGGAGATTACAGCACCTACGTCAGAAATACCTTCAACATCAATCTCTGACCGGATATTAAATACACCCTATCATGTGGAAACACCTGCTACCCTTCCCACGACACCCACAGTCCAGGGAACATCACCATCTTTATTAATGGATCCACTCCCGTCTACATTCAGGGGGAAGGAGCCACTTTCCCAACTCTACGCTTTCGTACAGGAGTTCCCAAAATAAAAAAATAAAAAAATAAAGGAGTTGTGGAAATTACGAAAACGTGGAAATAACATGGAAGAGATAAGCAACTCTTATCAAATATATTATAGTAGAAACATCACTAACGAAGAGGACATTAATAGCTTAGATCTGAGAAGAGAAGATGAAAGACAAGAAGTTCCCATTTAGATCAGAATAGACTGTCACTTAATTGGAATCGTTCTGAACTTGTGAACGTCTTAATCACTGAGTCTTCTAATAAAGCATTTTCTTTTGATTTTTCTTGATGTAATTATGCAATACTCACATTATATCTTTGTGCTATACGTCCTATTCCAGAGAGATCTTCAATTCCAGTTTACTAAAATCATCACAAGTGTCACCAATAGTGATGTGTTTTATTCAAATTGGTCAAGTAAAAGATGAAGAGAACTCAATTGTTAAAGAGAATAAGAAGAAGGAAATAAACATTTTTTTTAAATGATTTATCATTTACTATTAGATATATTCTGTTTCTTTGGTGAAGCTGAAATTTTAGTTTATAGTCTTTGTCATTTATTACTATATGTATTTTAGTAATCAAATAATTCATTGTTCATAAATATGCTGAGAGAATATATATTAAAGTATGTTTTTTTTATTATATGTATCATCTCTTCTGAGTGATTTGGAAGATAAGAAAAGACAGACTAATTGTGAAAGAAAACAAAGTTGTTCACTCATGGAAGTGTTTGAAGCAAGAAAAGATGCAGATACCGAATCGAAACTGAAGAAGTGGACGATTAGACTGGAGTGTATAATCATAGCTGAAGCAAGTGCGTGATTAAGGACAGTAATACAAAAGAAATGAAAGAACATAAGAGATATGTATTTGAACACTCAGTTTTTTTTTGAACAGTTTTTTATCTAAGACTAAATGTTCAGGACTATAGTGAATCCCGAATGCAAAGGAATGGTGATTATTCAAGAAATAAATAATGTCTCAGAATAATATTATGTATGCTTTTCTTATATAACATTGTATTACTTATGTTAATGACTTAGAAGTATTCTAATAATCAATATTGCTACATTGATATAATGATAAAGTAAATATACCCATGTTAATCTTCAATTATTTAGTAATGATATCAAATGATTATTTTATGTAAAGGAAGGAATCATTTTTTTTGTTTGAAGTCGCACCTACTTTCCCAAAAGCTTACCAAAGATTGAGTTCCTGGATTTTCATCCCGTAATCTAAATCTTTTTTTCGGGGGAGAGAGCAGTGTTACGAGCGGTATGAATCCCACCTTTCCTTTTTCGGATTAATTAAATATTCAGTAATGGGTAAATTAACTATTAGTCTGATTTCCCTGGTTGCTGATGTATATTTGGATTGTGTTGAAACTCATAGAAATTGTAATACCATCAGCAAGGACGGAAATCAGTAAAGTCAAGTAAACATTATTCGAAATTAGAAATAGAATATTAAACATCCTCTAAAGGCCCAGCCCACTCGTAACCTTGCTTTGGGAAAAGTATATACAGTACAGTTTCGGCTGTATAAACTTCCGTTGGAGGGTCAAGATGTCAAGGGAAAAGTGTCTTCTCCTATAAACACATGAGC
The DNA here is from genome assembly GCF_048544385.1 of Mastigoproctus giganteus. Lineage (NCBI taxonomy): Eukaryota > Metazoa > Arthropoda > Arachnida > Uropygi > Thelyphonidae > Mastigoproctus > Mastigoproctus giganteus. The sequence goes on from NC_143575.1 coordinate 23,957,786, forward strand.
ATTCTACAACGATGGGAAGATGCTATAACAGGGGAAGGACAGTTCCTCCCCGCATAAACAACAAAATACCTTGAGTTCTTTCCGAATGATGGTGATATTGAATAACATCTCGCTTGTCCAAAAATGGTCAGAAAAGTAACACCAGTGTAAGTAGCCATGACGTACACAAGGTTTGCTGCTCGTTAAGTGGTCTAGAAGAAGAGTCAACAGATGCTTTGACCATGACATAGCAACTGAGATTACCTAAAATTCTGGCCTTGGAATTAGACCATCCAATGATGAGCGATGGAAAGATACCCGAAGGATGTGACCCTGAATATATAAAGCAGATGGAGGGTGTATTAAAGGGAGAGAGAGAGAAGAAGGGCGTATGAAAGAGAAACAGATAGTATAGTATTAGTAAGAAGAATTAGAAAATAGTTCATCTTAGAAGATTCAAACAGTCGCGACTCTTTTGTCTG